>NW_028221138.1:0-60459 GCF_045865225.1 Trachurus japonicus | reverse complement strand
GTAGTTTAGATATAAACCACTCTGACTGTTTTCTTCCTCCAGTAGTTTAGATATAAAACCACTCTGACTGTGTTTCTTCCTCCAGGTTGAACAGTAGTTTAGATATAAAACCACCATGTTGAACGGTAGTTTAGATATAAACCACTCTGACTGTGTTTCTTCCTCCAGGTTGAACGGTAGTTTAGATATAAAACCACTCTGACTGTGTTTCTTCCTCCAGGTTGAACGGTAGTTTAGATATAAAACCACTCTGACTGTGTTTCTTCCTCCAGGTTGAACAGTAGTTTAGATATAAAACCACCATGTTGAACGGTAGTTTAGATATAAACCACTCTGACTGTGTTTCTTCCTCCAGGTTGAACAGTAGTTTAGATATAAAACCACTCTGACTGTGTTTCTTCCTCCAGGTTGAACAGTAGTTTAGATATAAAACCACCATGTTGAACGGTAGTTTAGTTTAGATATAAACCACTCTGTGTTTCTTCCTCCAGGTTGAACAGTAGTTTAGATATAAAACCACTCTGACTGTGTTTCTTCCTCCAGGTTGAACAGTAGTTTAGATATAAAACCACCATGTTGAACGGTAGTTTAGTTTAGATATAAACCACTCTGTGTTTCTTCCTCCAGGTTGAACAGTAGTTTAGATATAAAACCACTCTGACTGTGTTTCTTCCTCTGGGATGAACGGTAGTTTATATATAAACCACTCTGACTGTGTTTCTTCCTCCGGGTTGAACGGTAGTTTAGATATAAACCACTCTGACTGTGTTTCTTCCTCCGGGTTGAACGGTAGTTTAGATATAAACCACTCTGACTGTGTTTCTTCCTCCATGTTGAACGGTAGTTTAGATATAAAACCACTCTGACTGGGTTTCTTCCTCCATGTTGAACGGTAGTTTAGATATAAAACCACTCTGACTGGGTTTCTTCCTCCGGGTTGAACAGTAGTTTAGATATAAAACCACCATGTTGAACGGTAGTTTAGTTTAGATATAAACCACTCTGTGTTTCTTCCTCCAGGTTGAACAGTAGTTTAGATATAAAACCACTCTGACTGTGTTTCTTCCTCCGGGTTGAACGGTAGTTTATATATAAACCACTCTGACTGTGTTTCTTCCTCCGGGTTGAACGGTAGTTTAGATATAAACCACTCTGACTGTGTTTCTTCCTCCATGTTGAACGGTAGTTTAGATATAAACCACTCTGACTGTTTTTCTTCCAGTAGTTTAGATATAAAACCACTCTGACTGTGTTTCTTCCTCCATGTTGAACGGTAGTTTAGATATAAAACCACCATGTTGAACGGTAGTTTAGTTTAGATATAAACCACTCTGTGTTTCTTCCTCCAGGTTGAACAGTAGTTTAGATATAAAACCACTCTGACTGTGTTTCTTCCTCCGGGTTGAACGGTAGTTTATATATAAACCACTCTGACTGTGTTTCTTCCTCCGGGTTGAACGGTAGTTTAGATATAAACCACTCTGACTGTGTTTCTTCCTCCATGTTGAACGGTAGTTTAGATATAAACCACTCTGACTGTGTTTCTTCCAGTAGTTTAGATATAAAACCACTCTGACTGTGTTTCTTCCTCCAGGTTGAACAGTAGTTTAGATATAAAACCACCATGTTGAACGGTAGTTTAGTTTAGATATAAACCACTCTGTGTTTCTTCCTCCAGGTTGAACAGTAGTTTAGATATAAAACCACTCTGACTGTGTTTCTTCCTCCAGGTTGAACGGTAGTTTAGATATAAACCACTCTGACTGTGTTTCTTCCTCCATGTTGAACGGTAGTTTAGATATAAAACCACTCTGACTGTGTTTCTTCCTCCAGGTTGAACGGTAGTTTAGATATAAAACCACTCTGACTGTGTTTCTTCCTCCGGGTTGAACGGTAGTTTAGATATAAACCACTCTGACTGTGTTTCTTCCTCCGGGTTGAACGGTAGTTTAGATATAAACCACTCTGACTGTGTTTCTTCCTCCGGGTTGAACGGTAGTTTAGATATAAAACCACTCTGACTGTGTTTCTTCCTCTGGGATGAACGGTAGTTTATATATAAACCACTCTGACTGTGTTTCTTCCTCCGGGTTGAACGGTAGTTTAGATATAAACCACTCTGACTGTGTTTCTTCCTCCAGGTTGAACGGTAGTTTAGATATAAAACCACTCTGACTGTGTTTCTTCCTCCGGGTTGAACGGTAGTTTAGATATAAACCACTCTGACTGTGTTTCTTCCTCCGGGTTGAACGGTAGTTTAGATATAAACCACTCTGACTGTGTTTCTTCCTCCATGTTGAACGGTAGTTTAGATATAAACCACTCTGACTGTTTTTCTTCCAGTAGTTTAGATATAAAACCACTCTGACTGTGTTTCTTCCTCCAGGTTGAACAGTAGTTTAGATATAAAACCACCATGTTGAACGGTAGTTTAGATATAAACCACTCTGACTGTGTTTCTTCCTCCAGGTTGAACAGTAGTTTAGATATAAAACCACTCTGACTGTGTTTCTTCCTCCAGGTTGAACAGTAGTTTAGATATAAAACCACCATGTTGAACGGTAGTTTAGATATAAACCACTCTGACTGTGTTTCTTCCTCCAGGTTGAACAGTAGTTTAGATATAAAACCACTCTGACTGTGTTTCTTCCTCCAGGTTGAACAGTAGTTTAGATATAAAACCACCATGTTGAACGGTAGTTTAGTTTAGATATAAACCACTCTGTGTTTCTTCCTCCAGGTTGAACAGTAGTTTAGATATAAAACCACTCTGACTGTGTTTCTTCCTCCAGGTTGAACAGTAGTTTAGATATAAAACCACCATGTTGAACGGTAGTTTAGTTTAGATATAAACCACTCTGTGTTTCTTCCTCCAGGTTGAACAGTAGTTTAGATATAAAACCACTCTGACTGTGTTTCTTCCTCCAGGTTGAACGGTAGTTTAGATATAAACCACTCTGACTGTGTTTCTTCCTCCGGGTTGAACGGTAGTTTAGATATAAAACCACTCTGACTGTGTTTCTTCCTCCGGGTTGAACGGTAGTTTAGATATAAAACCACTCTGACTGTGTTTCTTCCTCCGGGTTGAACGGTAGTTTAGATATAAAACCACTCTGACTGTGTTTCTTCCTCCATGTTGAACGGTAGTTTAGATATAAAACCACTCTGACTGGGTTTCTTCCTCCAGGTTGAACGGTAGTTTAGATATAAAACCACTCTGACTGTGTTTCTTCCTCCAGGTTGAACAGTAGTTTAGATATAAAACCACCATGTTGAACGGTAGTTTAGTTTAGATATAAACCACTCTGTGTTTCTTCCTCCAGGTTGAACAGTAGTTTAGATATAAAACCACTCTGACTGTGTTTCTTCCTCCAGGTTGAACGGTAGTTTAGATATAAACCACTCTGACTGTGTTTCTTCCTCCGGGTTGAACGGTAGTTTAGATATAAACCACTCTGACTGTGTTTCTTCCTCCATGTTGAACGGTAGTTTAGATATAAACCACTCTGACTGTGTTTCTTCCAGTAGTTTAGATATAAAACCACTCTGACTGTGTTTCTTCCTCCAGGTTGAACAGTAGTTTAGATATAAAACCACCATGTTGAACGGTAGTTTAGTTTAGATATAAACCACTCTGTGTTTCTTCCTCCAGGTTGAACAGTAGTTTAGATATAAAACCACTCTGACTGTGTTTCTTCCTCCAGGTTGAACGGTAGTTTAGATATAAACCACTCTGACTGTGTTTCTTCCTCCGGGTTGAACGGTAGTTTAGATATAAACCACTCTGACTGTGTTTCTTCCTCCATGTTGAACGGTAGTTTAGATATAAACCACTCTGACTGTGTTTCTTCCAGTAGTTTAGATATAAACCACTCTGACTGTGTTTCTTCCTCTGGGTTGAACGGTAGTTTAGATATAAAACCACCATGTTGAACGGTAGTTTAGTTTAGATATAAACCACTCTGTGTTTCTTCCTCCAGGTTGAACAGTAGTTTAGATATAAAACCACTCTGACTGTGTTTCTTCCTCCAGGTTGAACAGTAGTTTAGATATAAACCACTCTGACTGTGTTTCTTCCTCCATGTTGAACGGTAGTTTAGATATAAAACCACTCTGACTGTGTTTCTTCCTCCATGTTGAACGGTAGTTTAGATATAAAACCACTCTGACTGGGTTTCTTCCTCCAGGTTGAACGGTAGTTTAGATATAAAACCACTCTGACTGTGTTTCTTCCTCCGGGTTGAACGGTAGTTTAGATATAAAACCACTCTGACTGTGTTTCTTCCTCCAGGTTGAACGGTAGTTTAGATATAAAACCACTCTGACTGTGTTTCTTCCTCCAGGTTGAACGGTAGTTTAGATATAAAACCACTCTGACTGTGTTTCTTCCTCCGGGTTGAACGGTAGTTTAGATATAAACCACTCTGACTGTGTTTCTTCCTCCATGTTGAACGGTAGTTTAGATATAAAACCACTCTGACTGTGTTTCTTCCTCCGGGTTGAACGGTAGTTTAGATATAAACCACTCTGACTGTGTTTCTTCCTCCGGGTTGAACGGTAGTTTAGATATAAACCACTCTGACTGTGTTTCTTCCTCCATGTTGAACGGTAGTTTAGATATAAACCACTCTGACTGTTTTTCTTCCAGTAGTTTAGATATAAAACCACTCTGACTGTGTTTCTTCCTCCAGGTTGAACAGTAGTTTAGATATAAAACCACCATGTTGAACGGTAGTTTAGATATAAACCACTCTGACTGTGTTTCTTCCTCCAGGTTGAACAGTAGTTTAGATATAAAACCACTCTGACTGTGTTTCTTCCTCCAGGTTGAACAGTAGTTTAGATATAAAACCACCATGTTGAACGGTAGTTTAGATATAAACCACTCTGACTGTGTTTCTTCCTCCAGGTTGAACAGTAGTTTAGATATAAAACCACTCTGACTGTGTTTCTTCCTCCAGGTTGAACAGTAGTTTAGATATAAAACCACCATGTTGAACGGTAGTTTAGTTTAGATATAAACCACTCTGTGTTTCTTCCTCCAGGTTGAACAGTAGTTTAGATATAAAACCACTCTGACTGTGTTTCTTCCTCCAGGTTGAACAGTAGTTTAGATATAAAACCACCATGTTGAACGGTAGTTTAGTTTAGATATAAACCACTCTGTGTTTCTTCCTCCAGGTTGAACAGTAGTTTAGATATAAAACCACTCTGACTGTGTTTCTTCCTCCAGGTTGAACGGTAGTTTAGATATAAACCACTCTGACTGTGTTTCTTCCTCCGGGTTGAACGGTAGTTTAGATATAAACCACTCTGACTGTGTTTCTTCCTCCGGGTTGAACGGTAGTTTAGATATAAAACCACTCTGACTGTGTTTCTTCCTCCGGGTTGAACGGTAGTTTAGATATAAACCACTCTGACTGTGTTTCTTCCTCCATGTTGAACGGTAGTTTAGATATAAAACCACTCTGACTGTGTTTCTTCCTCCATGTTGAACGGTAGTTTAGATATAAAACCACTCTGACTGGGTTTCTTCCTCCGGGTTGAACAGTAGTTTAGATATAAAACCACCATGTTGAACGGTAGTTTAGTTTAGATATAAACCACTCTGTGTTTCTTCCTCCAGGTTGAACAGTAGTTTAGATATAAAACCACTCTGACTGTGTTTCTTCCTCCAGGTTGAACGGTAGTTTAGATATAAACCACTCTGACTGTGTTTCTTCCTCCGGGTTGAACGGTAGTTTAGATATAAACCACTCTGACTGTGTTTCTTCCTCCATGTTGAACGGTAGTTTAGATATAAACCACTCTGACTGTGTTTCTTCCAGTAGTTTAGATATAAAACCACTCTGACTGTGTTTCTTCCTCCAGGTTGAACAGTAGTTTAGATATAAAACCACCATGTTGAACGGTAGTTTAGTTTAGATATAAACCACTCTGTGTTTCTTCCTCCAGGTTGAACAGTAGTTTAGATATAAAACCACTCTGACTGTGTTTCTTCCTCCAGGTTGAACGGTAGTTTAGATATAAACCACTCTGACTGTGTTTCTTCCTCCGGGTTGAACGGTAGTTTAGATATAAACCACTCTGACTGTGTTTCTTCCTCCGGGTTGAACGGTAGTTTAGATATAAACCACTCTGACTGTGTTTCTTCCTCCATGTTGAACGGTAGTTTAGATATAAAACCACTCTGACTGTGTTTCTTCCTCCGGGTTGAACGGTAGTTTAGATATAAACCACTCTGACTGTGTTTCTTCCTCCGGGTTGAACGGTAGTTTAGATATAAACCACTCTGACTGTGTTTCTTCCTCCATGTTGAACGGTAGTTTAGATATAAACCACTCTGACTGTTTTTCTTCCAGTAGTTTAGATATAAAACCACTCTGACTGTGTTTCTTCCTCCAGGTTGAACAGTAGTTTAGATATAAAACCACCATGTTGAACGGTAGTTTAGATATAAACCACTCTGACTGTGTTTCTTCCTCCAGGTTGAACAGTAGTTTAGATATAAAACCACTCTGACTGTGTTTCTTCCTCCAGGTTGAACAGTAGTTTAGATATAAAACCACCATGTTGAACGGTAGTTTAGATATAAACCACTCTGACTGTGTTTCTTCCTCCAGGTTGAACAGTAGTTTAGATATAAAACCACTCTGACTGTGTTTCTTCCTCCAGGTTGAACAGTAGTTTAGATATAAAACCACCATGTTGAACGGTAGTTTAGTTTAGATATAAACCACTCTGTGTTTCTTCCTCCAGGTTGAACAGTAGTTTAGATATAAAACCACTCTGACTGTGTTTCTTCCTCCAGGTTGAACAGTAGTTTAGATATAAAACCACCATGTTGAACGGTAGTTTAGTTTAGATATAAACCACTCTGTGTTTCTTCCTCCAGGTTGAACAGTAGTTTAGATATAAAACCACTCTGACTGTGTTTCTTCCTCTGGGATGAACGGTAGTTTATATATAAACCACTCTGACTGTGTTTCTTCCTCCGGGTTGAACGGTAGTTTAGATATAAACCACTCTGACTGTGTTTCTTCCTCCGGGTTGAACGGTAGTTTAGATATAAACCACTCTGACTGTGTTTCTTCCTCCATGTTGAACGGTAGTTTAGATATAAAACCACTCTGACTGTGTTTCTTCCTCCATGTTGAACGGTAGTTTAGATATAAAACCACTCTGACTGTGTTTCTTCCTCCAGGTTGAACAGTAGTTTAGATATAAAACCACCATGTTGAACGGTAGTTTAGTTTAGATATAAACCACTCTGTGTTTCTTCCTCCAGGTTGAACAGTAGTTTAGATATAAAACCACTCTGACTGTGTTTCTTCCTCCAGGTTGAACGGTAGTTTAGATATAAACCACTCTGACTGTGTTTCTTCCTCCGGGTTGAACGGTAGTTTAGATATAAACCACTCTGACTGTGTTTCTTCCTCCATGTTGAACGGTAGTTTAGATATAAACCACTCTGACTGTTTTTCTTCCAGTAGTTTAGATATAAAACCACTCTGACTGTGTTTCTTCCTCCAGGTTGAACAGTAGTTTAGATATAAAACCACCATGTTGAACGGTAGTTTAGTTTAGATATAAACCACTCTGTGTTTCTTCCTCCAGGTTGAACAGTAGTTTAGATATAAAACCACTCTGACTGTGTTTCTTCCTCCAGGTTGAACGGTAGTTTAGATATAAACCACTCTGACTGTGTTTCTTCCTCCGGGTTGAACGGTAGTTTAGATATAAACCACTCTGACTGTGTTTCTTCCTCCATGTTGAACGGTAGTTTAGATATAAACCACTCTGACTGTGTTTCTTCCAGTAGTTTAGATATAAAACCACTCTGACTGTGTTTCTTCCTCCAGGTTGAACAGTAGTTTAGATATAAAACCACCATGTTGAACGGTAGTTTAGTTTAGATATAAACCACTCTGTGTTTCTTCCTCCAGGTTGAACAGTAGTTTAGATATAAAACCACTCTGACTGTGTTTCTTCCTCCAGGTTGAACGGTAGTTTAGATATAAACCACTCTGACTGTGTTTCTTCCTCCATGTTGAACGGTAGTTTAGATATAAAACCACTCTGACTGGGTTTCTTCCTCCAGGTTGAACGGTAGTTTAGATATAAAACCACTCTGACTGGGTTTCTTCCTCCGGGTTGAACGGTAGTTTAGATATAAAACCACTCTGACTGTGTTTCTTCCTCCGGGTTGAACGGTAGTTTAGATATAAACCACTCTGACTGTGTTTCTTCCTCCAGGTTGAACGGTAGTTTAGATATAAAACCACTCTGACTGTGTTTCTTCCTCTGGGATGAACGGTAGTTTAGATATAAACCACTCTGACTGTGTTTCTTCCTCCGGGTTGAACGGTAGTTTAGATATAAACCACTCTGACTGTGTTTCTTCCTCCAGGTTGAACGGTAGTTTAGATATAAACCACTCTGACTGTGTTTCTTCCTCCATGTTGAACGGTAGTTTAGATATAAAACCACTCTGACTGTGTTTCTTCCTCCGGGTTGAACGGTAGTTTAGATATAAACCACTCTGACTGTGTTTCTTCCTCCGGGTTGAACGGTAGTTTAGATATAAACCACTCTGACTGTGTTTCTTCCTCCATGTTGAACGGTAGTTTAGATATAAAACCACTCTGACTGTGTTTCTTCCTCCATGTTGAACGGTAGTTTAGATATAAACCACTCTGACTGTGTTTCTTCCTCCGGGTTGAACGGTAGTTTAGATATAAAACCACTCTGACTGTGTTTCTTCCTCCGGGTTGAACGGTAGTTTAGATATAAAACCACTCTGACTGTGTTTCTTCCTCCGGGTTGAACGGTAGTTTAGATATAAAACCACTCTGACTGTGTTTCTTCCTCCAGGTTGAACGGTAGTTTAGATATAAAACCACTCTGACTGTGTTTCTTCCTCCAGGTTGAACAGTAGTTTAGATATAAAACCACCATGTTGAACGGTAGTTTAGTTTAGATATAAACCACTCTGTGTTTCTTCCTCCAGGTTGAACAGTAGTTTAGATATAAAACCACTCTGACTGTGTTTCTTCCTCCAGGTTGAACGGTAGTTTAGATATAAACCACTCTGACTGTGTTTCTTCCTCCAGGTTGAACGGTAGTTTAGATATAAAACCACTCTGACTGGGTTTCTTCCTCCGGGTTGAACAGTAGTTTAGATATAAAACCACCATGTTGAACGGTAGTTTAGTTTAGATATAAACCACTCTGTGTTTCTTCCTCCAGGTTGAACAGTAGTTTAGATATAAAACCACTCTGACTGTGTTTCTTCCTCCAGGTTGAACGGTAGTTTAGATATAAACCACTCTGACTGTGTTTCTTCCTCCGGGTTGAACGGTAGTTTAGATATAAACCACTCTGACTGTGTTTCTTCCTCCATGTTGAACGGTAGTTTAGATATAAAACCACTCTGACTGTGTTTCTTCCAGTAGTTTAGATATAAAACCACTCTGACTGTGTTTCTTCCTCCATGTTGAACGGTAGTTTAGATATAAACCACTCTGACTGTGTTTCTTCCTCCAGGTTGAACAGTAGTTTAGATATAAAACCACTCTGACTGTGTTTCTTCCTCCAGGTTGAACAGTAGTTTAGATATAAAACCACCATGTTGAACGGTAGTTTAGTTTAGATATAAACCACTCTGTGTTTCTTCCTCCAGGTTGAACAGTAGTTTAGATATAAAACCACTCTGACTGTGTTTCTTCCTCCAGGTTGAACGGTAGTTTAGATATAAACCACTCTGACTGTGTTTCTTCCTCTGGGTTGAACGGTAGTTTAGATATAAAACCACCATGTTGAACGGTAGTTTAGTTTAGATATAAAACCACCATGTTGAACGGTAGTTTAGTTTAGATATAAACCACTCTGACTGTGTTTCTTCCTCCAGGTTGAACGGTAGTTTAGATATAAAACCACTCTGACTGTGTTTCTTCCTCCGGGTTGAACGGTAGTTTAGATATAAAACCACTCTGACTGTGTTTCTTCCTCCATGTTGAACGGTAGTTTAGATATAAAACCACTCTGACTGGGTTTCTTCCTCCGGGTTGAACAGTAGTTTAGATATAAAACCACCATGTTGAACGGTAGTTTAGATATAAACCACTCTGACTGTGTTTCTTCCTCCAGGTTGAACAGTAGTTTAGATATAAAACCACCATGTTGAACGGTAGTTTAGTTTAGATATAAACCACTCTGTGTTTCTTCCTCCAGGTTGAACAGTAGTTTAGATATAAAACCACTCTGACTGTGTTTCTTCCTCCAGGTTGAACAGTAGTTTAGATATAAAACCACTCTGACTGTGTTTCTTCCTCCATGTTGAATGGTAGTTTAGATATAAACCACTCTGACTGTGTTTCTTCCTCCAGGTTGAACGGTAGTTTAGATATAAACCACTCTGACTGTGTTTCTTCCTCCGGGTTGAACGGTAGTTTAGATATAAAACCACTCTGACTGTGTTTCTTCCTCCGGGTTGAACGGTAGTTTAGATATAAACCACTCTGACTGTGTTTCTTCCTCCAGGTTGAACGGTAGTTTAGATATAAACCACTCTGACTGTGTTTCTTCCTCCGGGTTGAACGGTAGTTTAGATATAAAACCACTCTGACTGGGTTTCTTCCTCCATGTTGAACGGTAGTTTAGATATAAAACCACTCTGACTGGGTTTCTTCCTCCGGGTTGAACAGTAGTTTAGATATAAAACCACCATGTTGAACGGTAGTTTAGATATAAACCACTCTGACTGTGTTTCTTCCTCCAGGTTGAACAGTAGTTTAGATATAAAACCACTCTGACTGTGTTTCTTCCTCCAGGTTGAACAGTAGTTTAGATATAAAACCACCATGTTGAACGGTAGTTTAGTTTAGATATAAACCACTCTGTGTTTCTTCCTCCAGGTTGAACAGTAGTTTAGATATAAAACCACTCTGACTGTGTTTCTTCCTCCAGGTTGAACGGTAGTTTAGATATAAACCACTCTGACTGTGTTTCTTCCTCTGGGTTGAACGGTAGTTTAGATATAAAACCACCATGTTGAACGGTAGTTTAGTTTAGATATAAAACCACCATGTTGAACGGTAGTTTAGTTTAGATATAAAACCACTCTGACTGTGTTTCTTCCTCCAGGTTGAACAGTAGTTTAGATATAAAACCACTCTGACTGTGTTTCTTCCTCCAGGTTGAACAGTAGTTTAGATATAAAACCACTCTGACTGTGTTTCTTCCTCCATGTTGAATGGTAGTTTAGATATAAACCACTCTGACTGTGTTTCTTCCTCCAGGTTGAACGGTAGTTTAGATATAAACCACTCTGACTGTGTTTCTTCCTCCGGGTTGAACGGTAGTTTAGATATAAAACCACTCTGACTGGGTTTCTTCCTCCATGTTGAACGGTAGTTTAGATATAAAACCACTCTGACTGGGTTTCTTCCTCCGGGTTGAACAGTAGTTTAGATATAAAACCACCATGTTGAACGGTAGTTTAGATATAAACCACTCTGACTGTGTTTCTTCCTCCAGGTTGAACAGTAGTTTAGATATAAAACCACTCTGACTGTGTTTCTTCCTCCAGGTTGAACAGTAGTTTAGATATAAAACCACCATGTTGAACGGTAGTTTAGTTTAGATATAAACCACTCTGTGTTTCTTCCTCCAGGTTGAACAGTAGTTTAGATATAAAACCACTCTGACTGTGTTTCTTCCTCCAGGTTGAACGGTAGTTTAGATATAAACCACTCTGACTGTGTTTCTTCCTCTGGGTTGAACGGTAGTTTAGATATAAAACCACCATGTTGAACGGTAGTTTAGTTTAGATATAAAACCACCATGTTGAACGGTAGTTTAGTTTAGATATAAAACCACTCTGACTGTGTTTCTTCCTCCAGGTTGAACAGTAGTTTAGATATAAAACCACTCTGACTGTGTTTCTTCCTCCAGGTTGAACGGTAGTTTAGATATAAAACCACTCTGACTGTGTTTCTTCCTCCAGGTTGAACGGTAGTTTAGATATAAACCACTCTGACTGTGTTTCTTCCTCTGGGTTGAACGGTAGTTTAGATATAAAACCACCATGTTGAACGGTAGTTTAGTTTAGATATAAAACCACCATGTTGAACGGTAGTTTAGTTTAGATATAAACCACTCTGACTGTGTTTCTTCCTCCAGGTTGAACGGTAGTTTAGATATAAACCACTCTGACTGTGTTTCTTCCAGTAGTTTAGATATAAAACCACTCTGACTGTGTTTCTTCCTCCATGTTGAACGGTAGTTTAGATATAAACCACTCTGACTGTGTTTCTTCCTCCAGGTTGAACAGTAGTTTAGATATAAACCACTCTGACTGTGTTTCTTCCTCCAGGTTGAACGGTAGTTTAGATATAAACCACTCTGACTGTGTTTCTTCCTCCGGGTTGAACGGTAGTTTAGATATAAACCACTCTGACTGTGTTTCTTCCTCCAGGTTGAACGGTAGTTTAGATATAAAACCACTCTGACTGTGTTTCTTCCTCCAGGTTGAACGGTAGTTTAGATATAAAACCACTCTGACTGTGTTTCTTCCTCCAGGTTGAACAGTAGTTTAGATATAAAACCACCATGTTGAACGGTAGTTTAGTTTAGATATAAACCACTCTGTGTTTCTTCCTCCAGGTTGAACAGTAGTTTAGATATAAAACCACTCTGACTGTGTTTCTTCCTCCAGGTTGAACGGTAGTTTAGATATAAACCACTCTGACTGTGTTTCTTCCTCCGGGTTGAACGGTAGTTTAGATATAAACCACTCTGACTGTGTTTCTTCCTCCGGGTTGAACGGTAGTTTAGATATAAACCACTCTGACTGTGTTTCTTCCTCCATGTTGAACGGTAGTTTAGATATAAAACCACTCTGACTGTGTTTCTTCCTCCAGGTTGAACGGTAGTTTAGATATAAAACCACTCTGACTGGGTTTCTTCCTCCGGGTTGAACAGTAGTTTAGATATAAAACCACCATGTTGAACGGTAGTTTAGTTTAGATATAAACCACTCTGTGTTTCTTCCTCCAGGTTGAACAGTAGTTTAGATATAAAACCACTCTGACTGTGTTTCTTCCTCCAGGTTGAACGGTAGTTTAGATATAAACCACTCTGACTGTGTTTCTTCCTCCGGGTTGAACGGTAGTTTAGATATAAACCACTCTGACTGTGTTTCTTCCTCCATGTTGAACGGTAGTTTAGATATAAAACCACTCTGACTGTGTTTCTTCCTCCAGGTTGAACGGTAGTTTAGATATAAAACCACTCTGACTGGGTTTCTTCCTCCGGGTTGAACAGTAGTTTAGATATAAAACCACCATGTTGAACGGTAGTTTAGTTTAGATATAAACCACTCTGTGTTTCTTCCTCCAGGTTGAACAGTAGTTTAGATATAAAACCACTCTGACTGTGTTTCTTCCTCCAGGTTGAACGGTAGTTTAGATATAAACCACTCTGACTGTGTTTCTTCCTCCGGGTTGAACGGTAGTTTAGATATAAACCACTCTGACTGTGTTTCTTCCTCCATGTTGAACGGTAGTTTAGATATAAACCACTCTGACTGTGTTTCTTCCAGTAGTTTAG
The DNA here is from genome assembly GCF_045865225.1 of Trachurus japonicus. Classification (NCBI taxonomy): domain Eukaryota; kingdom Metazoa; phylum Chordata; class Actinopteri; order Carangiformes; family Carangidae; genus Trachurus; species Trachurus japonicus. The sequence continues at coordinate 46,848 of NW_028221138.1, read as the reverse complement.
ATATAAAACCACTCTGACTGTGTTTCTTCCTCCAGGTTGAACAGTAGTTTAGATATAAAACCACCATGTTGAACGGTAGTTTAGTTTAGATATAAACCACTCTGTGTTTCTTCCTCCAGGTTGAACAGTAGTTTAGATATAAAACCACTCTGACTGTGTTTCTTCCTCCAGGTTGAACGGTAGTTTAGATATAAACCACTCTGACTGTGTTTCTTCCTCCGGGTTGAACGGTAGTTTAGATATAAACCACTCTGACTGTGTTTCTTCCTCCATGTTGAACGGTAGTTTAGATATAAAACCACTCTGACTGTGTTTCTTCCTCCATGTTGAACGGTAGTTTAGATATAAACCACTCTGACTGTGTTTCTTCCTCCAGGTTGAACGGTAGTTTAGATATAAAACCACTCTGACTGTGTTTCTTCCTCCAGGTTGAACGGTAGTTTAGATATAAACCACTCTGACTGTGTTTCTTCCTCCGGGTTGAACGGTAGTTTAGATATAAAACCACTCTGACTGTGTTTCTTCCTCCAGGTTGAACAGTAGTTTAGATATAAAACCACTCTGACTGTGTTTCTTCCTCCAGGTTGAACAGTAGTTTAGATATAAAACCACCATGTTGAACGGTAGTTTAGTTTAGATATAAACCACTCTGTGTTTCTTCCTCCAGGTTGAACAGTAGTTTAGATATAAAACCACTCTGACTGTGTTTCTTCCTCCAGGTTGAACGGTAGTTTAGATATAAACCACTCTGACTGTGTTTCTTCCTCCGGGTTGAACGGTAGTTTAGATATAAACCACTCTGACTGTGTTTCTTCCTCCGGGTTGAACGGTAGTTTAGATATAAACCACTCTGACTGTGTTTCTTCCTCCATGTTGAACGGTAGTTTAGATATAAAACCACTCTGACTGTGTTTCTTCCTCCAGGTTGAACGGTAGTTTAGATATAAAACCACTCTGACTGTGTTTCTTCCTCCAGGTTGAACAGTAGTTTAGATATAAAACCACCATGTTGAACGGTAGTTTAGTTTAGATATAAACCACTCTGTGTTTCTTCCTCCAGGTTGAACAGTAGTTTAGATATAAAACCACTCTGACTGTGTTTCTTCCTCCAGGTTGAACGGTAGTTTAGATATAAACCACTCTGACTGTGTTTCTTCCTCCGGGTTGAACGGTAGTTTAGATATAAACCACTCTGACTGTGTTTCTTCCTCCATGTTGAACGGTAGTTTAGATATAAACCACTCTGACTGTGTTTCTTCCAGTAGTTTAGATATAAAACCACTCTGACTGTGTTTCTTCCTCCATGTTGAACGGTAGTTTAGATATAAAACCACCATGTTGAACGGTAGTTTAGTTTAGATATAAACCACTCTGTGTTTCTTCCTCCAGGTTGAACAGTAGTTTAGATATAAAACCACTCTGACTGTGTTTCTTCCTCCGGGTTGAACGGTAGTTTAGATATAAACCACTCTGACTGTGTTTCTTCCTCCGGGTTGAACGGTAGTTTAGATATAAACCACTCTGACTGTGTTTCTTCCTCCATGTTGAACGGTAGTTTAGATATAAAACCACTCTGACTGTGTTTCTTCCTCCATGTTGAACGGTAGTTTAGATATAAACCACTCTGACTGTGTTTCTTCCTCCGGGTTGAACGGTAGTTTAGATATAAAACCACTCTGACTGTGTTTCTTCCTCCGGGTTGAACGGTAGTTTAGATATAAACCACTCTGACTGTGTTTCTTCCTCCGGGTTGAACGGTAGTTTAGATATAAAACCACTCTGACTGTGTTTCTTCCTCCAGGTTGAACAGTAGTTTAGATATAAAACCACTCTGACTGTGTTTCTTCCTCCAGGTTGAACAGTAGTTTAGATATAAAACCACCATGTTGAACGGTAGTTTAGTTTAGATATAAACCACTCTGTGTTTCTTCCTCCAGGTTGAACAGTAGTTTAGATATAAAACCACTCTGACTGTGTTTCTTCCTCCAGGTTGAACGGTAGTTTAGATATAAACCACTCTGACTGTGTTTCTTCCTCCGGGTTGAACGGTAGTTTAGATATAAACCACTCTGACTGTGTTTCTTCCTCCGGGTTGAACGGTAGTTTAGATATAAACCACTCTGACTGTGTTTCTTCCTCCATGTTGAACGGTAGTTTAGATATAAAACCACTCTGACTGTGTTTCTTCCTCCAGGTTGAACGGTAGTTTAGATATAAAACCACTCTGACTGGGTTTCTTCCTCCGGGTTGAACAGTAGTTTAGATATAAAACCACCATGTTGAACGGTAGTTTAGTTTAGATATAAACCACTCTGTGTTTCTTCCTCCAGGTTGAACAGTAGTTTAGATATAAAACCACTCTGACTGTGTTTCTTCCTCCAGGTTGAACGGTAGTTTAGATATAAACCACTCTGACTGTGTTTCTTCCTCCGGGTTGAACGGTAGTTTAGATATAAACCACTCTGACTGTGTTTCTTCCTCCATGTTGAACGGTAGTTTAGATATAAACCACTCTGACTGTGTTTCTTCCAGTAGTTTAGATATAAAACCACTCTGACTGTGTTTCTTCCTCCATGTTGAACGGTAGTTTAGATATAAACCACTCTGACTGTGTTTCTTCCTCCAGGTTGAACAGTAGTTTAGATATAAAACCACTCTGACTGTGTTTCTTCCTCCAGGTTGAACAGTAGTTTAGATATAAAACCACCATGTTGAACGGTAGTTTAGTTTAGATATAAACCACTCTGTGTTTCTTCCTCCAGGTTGAACAGTAGTTTAGATATAAAACCACTCTGACTGTGTTTCTTCCTCCAGGTTGAACGGTAGTTTAGATATAAACCACTCTGACTGTGTTTCTTCCTCTGGGTTGAACGGTAGTTTAGATATAAAACCACCATGTTGAACGGTAGTTTAGTTTAGATATAAAACCACCATGTTGAACGGTAGTTTAGTTTAGATATAAACCACTCTGACTGTGTTTCTTCCTCCAGGTTGAACAGTAGTTTAGATATAAAACCACTCTGACTGTGTTTCTTCCTCCAGGTTGAACGGTAGTTTAGATATAAAACCACTCTGACTGTGTTTCTTCCTCCATGTTGAACGGTAGTTTAGATATAAAACCACTCTGACTGGGTTTCTTCCTCCGGGTTGAACAGTAGTTTAGATATAAAACCACCATGTTGAACGGTAGTTTAGATATAAACCACTCTGACTGTGTTTCTTCCTCCAGGTTGAACAGTAGTTTAGATATAAAACCACTCTGACTGTGTTTCTTCCTCCAGGTTGAACAGTAGTTTAGATATAAAACCACCATGTTGAACGGTAGTTTAGTTTAGATATAAACCACTCTGTGTTTCTTCCTCCAGGTTGAACAGTAGTTTAGATATAAAACCACTCTGACTGTGTTTCTTCCTCCAGGTTGAACGGTAGTTTAGATATAAACCACTCTGACTGTGTTTCTTCCTCCGGGTTGAACGGTAGTTTAGATATAAAACCACCATGTTGAACGGTAGTTTAGTTTAGATATAAAACCACCATGTTGAACGGTAGTTTAGTTTAGATATAAAACCACTCTGACTGTGTTTCTTCCTCCAGGTTGAACAGTAGTTTAGATATAAAACCACTCTGACTGTGTTTCTTCCTCCAGGTTGAACGGTAGTTTAGATATAAAACCACTCTGACTGTGTTTCTTCCTCCATGTTGAACGGTAGTTTAGATATAAACCACTCTGACTGTGTTTCTTCCTCCAGGTTGAACGGTAGTTTAGATATAAACCACTCTGACTGTGTTTCTTCCTCCGGGTTGAACGGTAGTTTAGATATAAAACCACTCTGACTGGGTTTCTTCCTCCATGTTGAACGGTAGTTTAGATATAAAACCACTCTGACTGGGTTTCTTCCTCCGGGTTGAACAGTAGTTTAGATATAAAACCACCATGTTGAACGGTAGTTTAGATATAAACCACTCTGACTGTGTTTCTTCCTCCAGGTTGAACAGTAGTTTAGATATAAAACCACTCTGACTGTGTTTCTTCCTCCAGGTTGAACAGTAGTTTAGATATAAAACCACCATGTTGAACGGTAGTTTAGTTTAGATATAAACCACTCTGTGTTTCTTCCTCCAGGTTGAACAGTAGTTTAGATATAAAACCACTCTGACTGTGTTTCTTCCTCCAGGTTGAACGGTAGTTTAGATATAAACCACTCTGACTGTGTTTCTTCCTCTGGGTTGAACGGTAGTTTAGATATAAAACCACCATGTTGAACGGTAGTTTAGTTTAGATATAAAACCACCATGTTGAACGGTAGTTTAGTTTAGATATAAAACCACTCTGACTGTGTTTCTTCCTCCAGGTTGAACAGTAGTTTAGATATAAAACCACTCTGACTGTGTTTCTTCCTCCAGGTTGAACGGTAGTTTAGATATAAACCACTCTGACTGTGTTTCTTCCTCCAGGTTGAACGGTAGTTTAGATATAAACCACTCTGACTGTGTTTCTTCCTCCATGTTGAACGGTAGTTTAGATATAAAACCACTCTGACTGTGTTTCTTCCTCCAGGTTGAACAGTAGTTTAGATATAAAACCACCATGTTGAACGGTAGTTTAGATATAAACCACTCTGACTGTGTTTCTTCCTCCAGGTTGAACAGTAGTTTAGATATAAAACCACTCTGACTGTGTTTCTTCCTCCAGGTTGAACGGTAGTTTAGATATAAACCACTCTGACTGTGTTTCTTCCTCTGGGTTGAACGGTAGTTTAGATATAAAACCACCATGTTGAACGGTAGTTTAGTTTAGATATAAAACCACCATGTTGAACGGTAGTTTAGTTTAGATATAAACCACTCTGACTGTGTTTCTTCCTCCAGGTTGAACAGTAGTTTAGATATAAAACCACTCTGACTGTGTTTCTTCCAGTAGTTTAGATATAAAACCACTCTGACTGTGTTTCTTCCTCCATGTTGAACGGTAGTTTAGATATAAACCACTCTGACTGTGTTTCTTCCTCCAGGTTGAACAGTAGTTTAGATATAAAACCACTCTGACTGTGTTTCTTCCTCCAGGTTGAACAGTAGTTTAGATATAAAACCACCATGTTGAACGGTAGTTTAGTTTAGATATAAACCACTCTGTGTTTCTTCCTCCAGGTTGAACAGTAGTTTAGATATAAAACCACTCTGACTGTGTTTCTTCCTCCAGGTTGAACAGTAGTTTAGATATAAAACCACTCTGACTGTGTTTCTTCCTCCATGTTGAACGGTAGTTTAGATATAAAACCACTCTGACTGTGTTTCTTCCTCCAGGTTGAACAGTAGTTTAGATATAAAACCACCATGTTGAACGGTAGTTTAGATATAAACCACTCTGACTGTGTTTCTTCCTCCAGGTTGAACAGTAGTTTAGATATAAAACCACTCTGACTGTGTTTCTTCCTCCAGGTTGAACAGTAGTTTAGATATAAAACCACCATGTTGAACGGTAGTTTAGTTTAGATATAAACCACTCTGTGTTTCTTCCTCCAGGTTGAACAGTAGTTTAGATATAAAACCACTCTGACTGTGTTTCTTCCTCCAGGTTGAACGGTAGTTTAGATATAAACCACTCTGACTGTGTTTCTTCCTCTGGGTTGAACGGTAGTTTAGATATAAAACCACTCTGACTGGGTTTCTTCCTCCATGTTGAACGGTAGTTTAGATATAAACCACTCTGACTGTGTTTCTTCCTCCAGGTTGAACGGTAGTTTAGATATAAAACCACTCTGACTGTGTTTCTTCCTCCGGGTTGAACGGTAGTTTAGATATAAACCACTCTGACTGTGTTTCTTCCTCCGGGTTGAACGGTAGTTTAGATATAAACCACTCTGACTGTGTTTCTTCCTCCATGTTGAACGGTAGTTTAGATATAAAACCACTCTGACTGTGTTTCTTCCTCCAGGTTGAACGGTAGTTTAGATATAAACCACTCTGACTGTGTTTCTTCCTCCAGGTTGAACAGTAGTTTAGATATAAAACCACTCTGACTGTGTTTCTTCCTCCAGGTTGAACAGTAGTTTAGATATAAAACCACTCTGACTGTGTTTCTTCCTCCAGGTTGAACAGTAGTTTAGATATAAAACCACCATGTTGAACGGTAGTTTAGTTTAGATATAAACCACTCTGTGTTTCTTCCTCCAGGTTGAACAGTAGTTTAGATATAAAACCACTCTGACTGTGTTTCTTCCTCCAGGTTGAACGGTAGTTTAGATATAAACCACTCTGACTGTGTTTCTTCCTCCGGGTTGAACGGTAGTTTAGATATAAACCACTCTGACTGTGTTTCTTCCTCCGGGTTGAACGGTAGTTTAGATATAAACCACTCTGACTGTGTTTCTTCCTCCATGTTGAACGGTAGTTTAGATATAAAACCACTCTGACTGTGTTTCTTCCTCCAGGTTGAACAGTAGTTTAGATATAAAACCACCATGTTGAACGGTAGTTTAGATATAAACCACTCTGACTGTGTTTCTTCCTCCAGGTTGAACAGTAGTTTAGATATAAAACCACTCTGACTGTGTTTCTTCCTCCAGGTTGAACAGTAGTTTAGATATAAAACCACCATGTTGAACGGTAGTTTAGTTTAGATATAAACCACTCTGTGTTTCTTCCTCCAGGTTGAACAGTAGTTTAGATATAAAACCACTCTGACTGTGTTTCTTCCTCCAGGTTGAACGGTAGTTTAGATATAAACCACTCTGACTGTGTTTCTTCCTCTGGGTTGAACGGTAGTTTAGATATAAAACCACCATGTTGAACGGTAGTTTAGTTTAGATATAAAACCACCATGTTGAACGGTAGTTTAGTTTAGATATAAAACCACTCTGACTGGGTTTCTTCCTCCAGGTTGAACGGTAGTTTAGATATAAAACCACTCTGACTGTGTTTCTTCCTCCATGTTGAACGGTAGTTTAGATATAAAACCACTCTGACTGGGTTTCTTCCTCCGGGTTGAACAGTAGTTTAGATATAAAACCACCATGTTGAACGGTAGTTTAGATATAAACCACTCTGACTGTGTTTCTTCCTCCAGGTTGAACAGTAGTTTAGATATAAAACCACTCTGACTGTGTTTCTTCCTCCAGGTTGAACAGTAGTTTAGATATAAAACCACCATGTTGAACGGTAGTTTAGTTTAGATATAAACCACTCTGTGTTTCTTCCTCCAGGTTGAACAGTAGTTTAGATATAAAACCACTCTGACTGTGTTTCTTCCTCCAGGTTGAACGGTAGTTTAGATATAAACCACTCTGACTGTGTTTCTTCCTCTGGGTTGAACGGTAGTTTAGATATAAAACCACCATGTTGAACGGTAGTTTAGTTTAGATATAAAACCACTCTGACTGTGTTTCTTCCTCCAGGTTGAACAGTAGTTTAGATATAAAACCACTCTGACTGTGTTTCTTCCTCCAGGTTGAACGGTAGTTTAGATATAAACCACTCTGACTGTGTTTCTTCCTCCAGGTTGAACGGTAGTTTAGATATAAAACCACTCTGACTGTGTTTCTTCCTCCGGGTTGAACGGTAGTTTAGATATAAACCACTCTGACTGTGTTTCTTCCTCCAGGTTGAACGGTAGTTTAGATATAAAACCACTCTGACTGTGTTTCTTCCTCCGGGTTGAACGGTAGTTTAGATATAAACCACTCTGACTGTGTTTCTTCCTCCATGTTGAACGGTAGTTTAGATATAAAACCACTCTGACTGGGTTTCTTCCTCCATGTTGAACGGTAGTTTAGATATAAAACCACTCTGACTGTGTTTCTTCCTCCGGGTTGAACGGTAGTTTAGATATAAAACCACTCTGACTGTGTTTCTTCCTCCGGGTTGAACGGTAGTTTAGATATAAACCACTCTGACTGTGTTTCTTCCTCCAGGTTGAACGGTAGTTTAGATATAAAACCACTCTGACTGTGTTTCTTCCTCCAGGTTGAACGGTAGTTTAGATATAAACCACTCTGACTGTGTTTCTTCCTCCAGGTTGAACGGTAGTTTAGATATAAACCACTCTGACTGTGTTTCTTCCTCCATGTTGAACGGTAGTTTAGATATAAAACCACTCTGACTGTGTTTCTTCCTCCGGGTTGAACGGTAGTTTAGATATAAACCACTCTGACTGTGTTTCTTCCTCCGGGTTGAACGGTAGTTTAGATATAAACCACTCTGACTGTGTTTCTTCCTCCATGTTGAACGGTAGTTTAGATATAAACCACTCTGACTGTGTTTCTTCCAGTAGTTTAGATATAAAACCACTCTGACTGTGTTTCTTCCTCCAGGTTGAACAGTAGTTTAGATATAAAACCACCATGTTGAACGGTAGTTTAGATATAAACCACTCTGACTGTGTTTCTTCCTCCAGGTTGAACAGTAGTTTAGATATAAAACCACTCTGACTGTGTTTCTTCCTCCAGGTTGAACAGTAGTTTAGATATAAAACCACCATGTTGAACGGTAGTTTAGATATAAACCACTCTGACTGTGTTTCTTCCTCCAGGTTGAACAGTAGTTTAGATATAAAACCACTCTGACTGTGTTTCTTCCTCCAGGTTGAACAGTAGTTTAGATATAAAACCACCATGTTGAACGGTAGTTTAGTTTAGATATAAACCACTCTGTGTTTCTTCCTCCAGGTTGAACAGTAGTTTAGATATAAAACCACTCTGACTGTGTTTCTTCCTCCAGGTTGAACAGTAGTTTAGATATAAAACCACCATGTTGAACGGTAGTTTAGTTTAGATATAAACCACTCTGTGTTTCTTCCTCCAGGTTGAACAGTAGTTTAGATATAAAACCACTCTGACTGTGTTTCTTCCTCCAGGTTGAACGGTAGTTTAGATATAAACCACTCTGACTGTGTTTCTTCCTCCGGGTTGAACGGTAGTTTAGATATAAACCACTCTGACTGTGTTTCTTCCTCCGGGTTGAACGGTAGTTTAGATATAAAACCACTCTGACTGTGTTTCTTCCTCCAGGTTGAACGGTAGTTTAGATATAAACCACTCTGACTGTGTTTCTTCCTCCATGTTGAACGGTAGTTTAGATATAAAACCACTCTGACTGTGTTTCTTCCTCCATGTTGAACGGTAGTTTAGATATAAAACCACTCTGACTGTGTTTCTTCCTCCAGGTTGAACAGTAGTTTAGATATAAAACCACCATGTTGAACGGTAGTTTAGTTTAGATATAAACCACTCTGTGTTTCTTCCTCCAGGTTGAACAGTAGTTTAGATATAAAACCACTCTGACTGTGTTTCTTCCTCCAGGTTGAACGGTAGTTTAGATATAAACCACTCTGACTGTGTTTCTTCCTCCGGGTTGAACGGTAGTTTAGATATAAACCACTCTGACTGTGTTTCTTCCTCCATGTTGAACGGTAGTTTAGATATAAACCACTCTGACTGTTTTTCTTCCAGTAGTTTAGATATAAAACCACTCTGACTGTGTTTCTTCCTCCAGGTTGAACAGTAGTTTAGATATAAAACCACCATGTTGAACGGTAGTTTAGTTTAGATATAAACCACTCTGTGTTTCTTCCTCCAGGTTGAACAGTAGTTTAGATATAAAACCACTCTGACTGTGTTTCTTCCTCCAGGTTGAACGGTAGTTTAGATATAAAACCACTCTGACTGTGTTTCTTCCTCCGGGTTGAACGGTAGTTTAGATATAAACCACTCTGACTGTGTTTCTTCCTCCGGGTTGAACGGTAGTTTAGATATAAACCACTCTGACTGTGTTTCTTCCTCCATGTTGAACGGTAGTTTAGATATAAAACCACTCTGACTGTGTTTCTTCCTCCGGGTTGAACGGTAGTTTAGATATAAACCACTCTGACTGTGTTTCTTCCTCCGGGTTGAACGGTAGTTTAGATATAAACCACTCTGACTGTGTTTCTTCCTCCATGTTGAACGGTAGTTTAGATATAAACCACTCTGACTGTTTTTCTTCCAGTAGTTTAGATATAAAACCACTCTGACTGTGTTTCTTCCTCCAGGTTGAACAGTAGTTTAGATATAAAACCACCATGTTGAACGGTAGTTTAGATATAAACCACTCTGACTGTGTTTCTTCCTCCAGGTTGAACAGTAGTTTAGATATAAAACCACTCTGACTGTGTTTCTTCCTCCAGGTTGAACAGTAGTTTAGATATAAAACCACCATGTTGAACGGTAGTTTAGATATAAACCACTCTGACTGTGTTTCTTCCTCCAGGTTGAACAGTAGTTTAGATATAAAACCACTCTGACTGTGTTTCTTCCTCCAGGTTGAACAGTAGTTTAGATATAAAACCACCATGTTGAACGGTAGTTTAGTTTAGATATAAACCACTCTGTGTTTCTTCCTCCAGGTTGAACAGTAGTTTAGATATAAAACCACTCTGACTGTGTTTCTTCCTCCAGGTTGAACAGTAGTTTAGATATAAAACCACCATGTTGAACGGTAGTTTAGTTTAGATATAAACCACTCTGTGTTTCTTCCTCCAGGTTGAACAGTAGTTTAGATATAAAACCACTCTGACTGTGTTTCTTCCTCCAGGTTGAACGGTAGTTTAGATATAAACCACTCTGACTGTGTTTCTTCCTCCGGGTTGAACGGTAGTTTAGATATAAACCACTCTGACTGTGTTTCTTCCTCCGGGTGAACGGTAGTTTAGATATAAACCACTCTGACTGTGTTTCTTCCTCCATGTTGAACGGTAGTTTAGATATAAAACCACTCTGACTGTGTTTCTTCCTCCATGTTGAACGGTAGTTTAGATATAAAACCACTCTGACTGGGTTTCTTCCTCCGGGTTGAACAGTAGTTTAGATATAAAACCACCATGTTGAACGGTAGTTTAGTTTAGATATAAACCACTCTGTGTTTCTTCCTCCAGGTTGAACAGTAGTTTAGATATAAAACCACTCTGACTGTGTTTCTTCCTCCAGGTTGAACGGTAGTTTAGATATAAACCACTCTGACTGTGTTTCTTCCTCCGGGTTGAACGGTAGTTTAGATATAAACCACTCTGACTGTGTTTCTTCCTCCATGTTGAACGGTAGTTTAGATATAAACCACTCTGACTGTTTTCTTCCAGTAGTTTAGATATAAAACCACTCTGACTGTGTTTCTTCCTCCAGGTTGAACAGTAGTTTAGATATAAAACCACCATGTTGAACGGTAGTTTAGTTTAGATATAAACCACTCTGTGTTTCTTCCTCCAGGTTGAACAGTAGTTTAGATATAAAACCACTCTGACTGTGTTTCTTCCTCCGGGTTGAACGGTAGTTTAGATATAAACCACTCTGACTGTGTTTCTTCCTCCGGGTTGAACGGTAGTTTAGATATAAACCACTCTGACTGTGTTTCTTCCTCCATGTTGAACGGTAGTTTAGATATAAACCACTCTGACTGTTTTTCTTCCAGTAGTTTAGATATAAAACCACTCTGACTGTGTTTCTTCCTCCAGGTTGAACAGTAGTTTAGATATAAAACCACCATGTTGAACGGTAGTTTAGTTTAGATATAAACCACTCTGTGTTTCTTCCTCCAGGTTGAACAGTAGTTTAGATATAAAACCACTCTGACTGTGTTTCTTCCTCCAGGTTGAACGGTAGTTTAGATATAAACCACTCTGACTGTGTTTCTTCCTCCATGTTGAACGGTAGTTTAGATATAAAACCACTCTGACTGTGTTTCTTCCTCCATGTTGAACGGTAGTTTAGATATAAAACCACTCTGACTGTGTTTCTTCCTCCGGGTTGAACGGTAGTTTAGATATAAACCACTCTGACTGTGTTTCTTCCTCCGGGTTGAACGGTAGTTTAGATATAAACCACTCTGACTGTGTTTCTTCCTCCAGGTTGAACGGTAGTTTAGATATAAAACCACTCTGACTGTGTTTCGGTTGAATGGTAGTTTAGATATAAACCACTCTGACTGTGTTTCTTCCTCCAGGTTGAACGGTAGTTTAGATATAAAACCACTCTGACTGTGTTTCTTCCTCCAGGTTGAACGGTAGTTTAGATATAAACCACTCTGACTGTGTTTCTTCCTCCATGTTGAACGGTAGTTTAGATATAAAACCACTCTGACTGTGTTTCTTCCTCCGGGTTGAACGGTAGTTTAGATATAAACCACTCTGACTGTGTTTCTTCCTCCGGGTTGAACGGTAGTTTAGATATAAACCACTCTGACTGTGTTTCTTCCTCCATGTTGAACGGTAGTTTAGATATAAAACCACTCTGACTGTGTTTCTTCCTCCATGTTGAACGGTAGTTTAGATATAAAACCACTCTGACTGTGTTTCTTCCTCCGGGTTGAACGGTAGTTTAGATATAAAACCACTCTGACTGTGTTTCTTCCTCCGGGTTGAACGGTAGTTTAGATATAAACCACTCTGACTGTGTTTCTTCCTCCGGGTTGAACGGTAGTTTAGATATAAAACCACTCTGACTGTGTTTCTTCCTCCAGGTTGAACGGTAGTTTAGATATAAAACCACTCTGACTGTGTTTCTTCCTCCAGGTTGAACAGTAGTTTAGATATAAAACCACCATGTTGAACGGTAGTTTAGTTTAGATATAAACCACTCTGTGTTTCTTCCTCCAGGTTGAACAGTAGTTTAGATATAAAACCACTCTGACTGTGTTTCTTCCTCCAGGTTGAACGGTAGTTTAGATATAAACCACTCTGACTGTGTTTCTTCCTCCGGGTTGAACGGTAGTTTAGATATAAACCACTCTGACTGTGTTTCTTCCTCCGGGTTGAACAGTAGTTTAGATATAAAACCACCATGTTGAACGGTAGTTTAGTTTAGATATAAACCACTCTGTGTTTCTTCCTCCAGGTTGAACAGTAGTTTAGATATAAAACCACTCTGACTGTGTTTCTTCCTCCAGGTTGAACGGTAGTTTAGATATAAACCACTCTGACTGTGTTTCTTCCTCCGGGTTGAACGGTAGTTTAGATATAAACCACTCTGACTGTGTTTCTTCCTCCATGTTGAACGGTAGTTTAGATATAAACCACTCTGACTGTGTTTCTTCCAGTAGTTTAGATATAAAACCACTCTGACTGTGTTTCTTCCTCCATGTTGAACGGTAGTTTAGATATAAACCACTCTGACTGTGTTTCTTCCTCCAGGTTGAACAGTAGTTTAGATATAAAACCACTCTGACTGTGTTTCTTCCTCCAGGTTGAACAGTAGTTTAGATATAAAACCACCATGTTGAACGGTAGTTTAGTTTAGATATAAACCACTCTGTGTTTCTTCCTCCAGGTTGAACAGTAGTTTAGATATAAAACCACTCTGACTGTGTTTCTTCCTCCAGGTTGAACGGTAGTTTAGATATAAACCACTCTGACTGTGTTTCTTCCTCTGGGTTGAACGGTAGTTTAGATATAAAACCACCATGTTGAACGGTAGTTTAGTTTAGATATAAAACCACCATGTTGAACGGTAGTTTAGTTTAGATATAAACCACTCTGACTGTGTTTCTTCCTCCAGGTTGAACGGTAGTTTAGATATAAAACCACTCTGACTGTGTTTCTTCCTCCGGGTTGAACGGTAGTTTAGATATAAAACCACTCTGACTGTGTTTCTTCCTCCATGTTGAACGGTAGTTTAGATATAAAACCACTCTGACTGGGTTTCTTCCTCCGGTTTGAACAGTAGTTTAGATATAAAACCACCATGTTGAACGGTAGTTTAGATATAAACCACTCTGACTGTGTTTCTTCCTCCAGGTTGAACAGTAGTTTAGATATAAAACCACCATGTTGAACGGTAGTTTAGTTTAGATATAAACCACTCTGTGTTTCTTCCTCCAGGTTGAACAGTAGTTTAGATATAAAACCACTCTGACTGTGTTTCTTCCTCCAGGTTGAACAGTAGTTTAGATATAAAACCACTCTGACTGTGTTTCTTCCTCCATGTTGAATGGTAGTTTAGATATAAACCACTCTGACTGTGTTTCTTCCTCCAGGTTGAACGGTAGTTTAGATATAAACCACTCTGACTGTGTTTCTTCCTCCGGGTTGAACGGTAGTTTAGATATAAAACCACTCTGACTGTGTTTCTTCCTCCGGGTTGAACGGTAGTTTAGATATAAACCACTCTGACTGTGTTTCTTCCTCCAGGTTGAACGGTAGTTTAGATATAAACCACTCTGACTGTGTTTCTTCCTCCATGTTGAACGGTAGTTTAGATATAAAACCACTCTGACTGTGTTTCTTCCTCCATGTTGAACGGTAGTTTAGATATAAAACCACTCTGACTGGGTTTCTTCCTCCGGGTTGAACAGTAGTTTAGATATAAAACCACCATGTTGAACGGTAGTTTAGTTTAGATATAAACCACTCTGACTGTGTTTCTTCCTCCAGGTTGAACGGTAGTTTAGATATAAACCACTCTGACTGTGTTTCTTCCTCCAGGTTGAACGGTAGTTTAGATATAAAACCACTCTGACTGTGTTTCTTCCTCCATGTTGAACGGTAGTTTAGATATAAAACCACTCTGACTGGGTTTCTTCCTCCGGGTTGAACAGTAGTTTAGATATAAAACCACCATGTTGAACGGTAGTTTAGATATAAACCACTCTGACTGTGTTTCTTCCTCCAGGTTGAACAGTAGTTTAGATATAAAACCACTCTGACTGTGTTTCTTCCTCCAGGTTGAACAGTAGTTTAGATATAAAACCACCATGTTGAACGGTAGTTTAGTTTAGATATAAACCACTCTGTGTTTCTTCCTCCAGGTTGAACAGTAGTTTAGATATAAAACCACTCTGACTGTGTTTCTTCCTCCAGGTTGAACGGTAGTTTAGATATAAACCACTCTGACTGTGTTTCTTCCTCTGGGTTGAACGGTAGTTTAGATATAAAACCACCATGTTGAACGGTAGTTTAGTTTAGATATAAAACCACCATGTTGAACGGTAGTTTAGTTTAGATATAAAACCACTCTGACTGTGTTTCTTCCTCCAGGTTGAACAGTAGTTTAGATATAAAACCACTCTGACTGTGTTTCTTCCTCCAGGTTGAACAGTAGTTTAGATATAAAACCACTCTGACTGTGTTTCTTCCTCCATGTTGAATGGTAGTTTAGATATAAACCACTCTGACTGTGTTTCTTCCTCCAGGTTGAACGGTAGTTTAGATATAAACCACTCTGACTGTGTTTCTTCCTCCGGGTTGAACGGTAGTTTAGATATAAAACCACTCTGACTGGGTTTCTTCCTCCATGTTGAACGGTAGTTTAGATATAAAACCACTCTGACTGGGTTTCTTCCTCCGGGTTGAACAGTAGTTTAGATATAAAACCACCATGTTGAACGGTAGTTTAGATATAAACCACTCTGACTGTGTTTCTTCCTCCAGGTTGAACAGTAGTTTAGATATAAAACCACTCTGACTGTGTTTCTTCCTCCAGGTTGAACAGTAGTTTAGATATAAAACCACCATGTTGAACGGTAGTTTAGTTTAGATATAAACCACTCTGTGTTTCTTCCTCCAGGTTGAACAGTAGTTTAGATATAAAACCACTCTGACTGTGTTTCTTCCTCCAGGTTGAACGGTAGTTTAGATATAAACCACTCTGACTGTGTTTCTTCCTCTGGGTTGAACGGTAGTTTAGATATAAAACCACCATGTTGAACGGTAGTTTAGTTTAGATATAAAACCACCATGTTGAACGGTAGTTTAGTTTAGATATAAAACCACTCTGACTGTGTTTCTTCCTCCAGGTTGAACAGTAGTTTAGATATAAAACCACTCTGACTGTGTTTCTTCCTCCAGGTTGAACAGTAGTTTAGATATAAAACCACTCTGACTGTGTTTCTTCCTCCAGGTTGAACGGTAGTTTAGATATAAACCACTCTGACTGTGTTTCTTCCTCTGGGTTGAACGGTAGTTTAGATATAAAACCACCATGTTGAACGGTAGTTTAGTTTAGATATAAAACCACCATGTTGAACGGTAGTTTAGTTTAGATATAAACCACTCTGACTGTGTTTCTTCCTCCAGGTTGAACGGTAGTTTAGATATAAACCACTCTGACTGTGTTTCTTCCAGTAGTTTAGATATAAAACCACTCTGACTGTGTTTCTTCCTCCATGTTGAATGGTAGTTTAGATATAAACCACTCTGACTGTGTTTCTTCCTCCAGGTTGAACGGTAGTTTAGATATAAACCACTCTGACTGTGTTTCTTCCTCCAGGTTGAACGGTAGTTTAGATATAAAACCACTCTGACTGTGTTTCTTCCTCCGGGTTGAACGGTAGTTTAGATATAAAACCACTCTGACTGTGTTTCTTCCTCCAGGTTGAACGGTAGTTTAGATATAAAACCACTCTGACTGTGTTTCTTCCTCCAGGTTGAACGGTAGTTTAGATATAAAACCACTCTGACTGTGTTTCTTCCTCCAGGTTGAACAGTAGTTTAGATATAAAACCACCATGTTGAACGGTAGTTTAGTTTAGATATAAACCACTCTGTGTTTCTTCCTCCAGGTTGAACAGTAGTTTAGATATAAAACCACTCTGACTGTGTTTCTTCCTCCAGGTTGAACGGTAGTTTAGATATAAACCACTCTGACTGTGTTTCTTCCTCCGGGTTGAACGGTAGTTTAGATATAAACCACTCTGACTGTGTTTCTTCCTCCGGGTTGAACGGTAGTTTAGATATAAACCACTCTGACTGTGTTTCTTCCTCCATGTTGAACGGTAGTTTAGATATAAAACCACTCTGACTGTGTTTCTTCCTCCATGTTGAACGGTAGTTTAGATATAAAACCACTCTGACTGTGTTTCTTCCTCCAGGTTGAACAGTAGTTTAGATATAAAACCACCATGTTGAACGGTAGTTTAGTTTAGATATAAACCACTCTGTGTTTCTTCCTCCAGGTTGAACAGTAGTTTAGATATAAAACCACTCTGACTGTGTTTCTTCCTCCGGTTGAACGGTAGTTTAGATATAAACCACTCTGACTGTGTTTCTTCCTCCGGGTTGAACGGTAGTTTAGATATAAACCACTCTGACTGTGTTTCTTCCTCCATGTTGAACGGTAGTTTAGATATAAAACCACTCTGACTGTGTTTCTTCCTCCAGGTTGAACGGTAGTTTAGATATAAAACCACTCTGACTGGGTTTCTTCCTCCGGGTTGAACAGTAGTTTAGATATAAAACCACCATGTTGAACGGTAGTTTAGTTTAGATATAAACCACTCTGTGTTTCTTCCTCCAGGTTGAACAGTAGTTTAGATATAAAACCACTCTGACTGTGTTTCTTCCTCCAGGTTGAACGGTAGTTTAGATATAAACCACTCTGACTGTGTTTCTTCCTCCGGGTTGAACGGTAGTTTAGATATAAACCACTCTGACTGTGTTTCTTCCTCCATGTTGAACGGTAGTTTAGATATAAACCACTCTGACTGTGTTTCTTCCAGTAGTTTAGATATAAAACCACTCTGACTGTGTTTCTTCCTCCAGGTTGAACAGTAGTTTAGATATAAAACCACCATGTTGAACGGTAGTTTAGTTTAGATATAAACCACTCTGTGTTTCTTCCTCCAGGTTGAACAGTAGTTTAGATATAAAACCACTCTGACTGTGTTTCTTCCTCCAGGTTGAACGGTAGTTTAGATATAAACCACTCTGACTGTGTTTCTTCCTCCGGGTTGAACGGTAGTTTAGATATAAACCACTCTGACTGTGTTTCTTCCTCCATGTTGAACGGTAGTTTAGATATAAAACCACTCTGACTGTGTTTCTTCCTCCATGTTGAACGGTAGTTTAGATATAAACCACTCTGACTGTGTTTCTTCCTCTGGGTTGAACGGTAGTTTAGATATAAACCACTCTGACTGGGTTTCTTCCTCCAGGTTGAACGGTAGTTTAGATATAAAACCACTCTGACTGTGTTTCCTCGGGTTGAACGGTAGTTTAGATATAAAACCACTCTGACTGTGTTTCTTCCTCCAGGTTGAACAGTAGTTTAGATATAAAACCACTCTGACTGTGTTTCTTCCTCCAGGTTGAACAGTAGTTTAGATATAAAACCACCATGTTGAACGGTAGTTTAGTTTAGATATAAACCACTCTGTGTTTCTTCCTCCAGGTTGAACAGTAGTTTAGATATAAAACCACTCTGACTGTGTTTCTTCCTCCAGGTTGAACGGTAGTTTAGATATAAACCACTCTGACTGTGTTTCTTCCTCCGGGTTGAACGGTAGTTTAGATATAAAACCACTCTGACTGTGTTTCTTCCTCCGGGTTGAACGGTAGTTTAGATATAAACCACTCTGACTGTGTTTCTTCCTCCATGTTGAACGGTAGTTTAGATATAAAACCACTCTGACTGTGTTTCTTCCTCCATGTTGAACGGTAGTTTAGATATAAAACCACTCTGACTGGGTTTCTTCCTCCGGGTTGAACAGTAGTTTAGATATAAAACCACCATGTTGAACGGTAGTTTAGTTTAGATATAAACCACTCTGTGTTTCTTCCTCCAGGTTGAACAGTAGTTTAGATATAAAACCACTCTGACTGTGTTTCTTCCTCCAGGTTGAACGGTAGTTTAGATATAAACCACTCTGACTGTGTTTCTTCCTCCGGGTTGAACGGTAGTTTAGATATAAACCACTCTGACTGTGTTTCTTCCTCCAGGTTGAACGGTAGTTTAGATATAAAACCACTCTGACTGTGTTTCTTCCAGTAGTTTAGATATAAAACCACCATGTTGAACGGTAGTTTAGATATAAACCACTCTGACTGTGTTTCTTCCTCCAGGTTGAACAGTAGTTTAGATATAAAACCACTCTGACTGTGTTTCTTCCTCCAGGTTGAACAGTAGTTTAGATATAAAACCACCATGTTGAACGGTAGTTTAGTTTAGATATAAACCACTCTGTGTTTCTTCCTCCAGGTTGAACAGTAGTTTAGATATAAAACCACTCTGACTTTGTTTCTTCCTCCAGGTTGAACGGTAGTTTAGATATAAACCACTCTGACTGTGTTTCTTCCTCTGGGTTGAACGGTAGTGTAGATATAAAACCACCATGTTGAACGGTAGTTTAGTTTAGATATAAAATCACCATGTTGAACGGTAGTTTAGTTTAGATATAAACCACTCTGACTGTGTTTCTTCCTCCAGGTTGAACGGTAGTTTATATATAAACCACTCTGACTGTGTTTCTTCCTCCGGGTTGAACGGTAGTTTAGATATAAAACCACTCTGACTGGGTTTCTTCCTCCATGTTGAACGGTAGTTTAGATATAAAACCACTCTGACTGGGTTTCTTCCTCCGGGTTGAACAGTAGTTTAGATATAAAACCACCATGTTGAACGGTAGTTTAGATATAAACCACTCTGACTGTGTTTCTTCCTCCAGGTTGAACAGTAGTTTAGATATAAAACCACTCTGACTGTGTTTCTTCCTCCAGGTTGAACAGTAGTTTAGATATAAAACCACCATGTTGAACGGTAGTTTAGTTTAGATATAAACCACTCTGTGTTTCTTCCTCCAGGTTGAACAGTAGTTTAGATATAAAACCACTCTGACTGTGTTTCTTCCTCCAGGTTGAACGGTAGTTTAGATATAAACCACTCTGACTGTGTTTCTTCCTCCGGGTTGAACGGTAGTTTAGATATAAAACCACCATGTTGAACGGTAGTTTAGTTTAGATATAAAACCACCATGTTGAACGGTAGTTTAGTTTAGATATAAAACCACTCTGACTGTGTTTCTTCCTCCAGGTTGAACAGTAGTTTAGATATAAAACCACTCTGACTGTGTTTCTTCCTCCAGGTTGAACAGTAGTTTAGATATAAAACCACTCTGACTGTGTTTCTTCCTCCATGTTGAATGGTAGTTTAGATATAAACCACTCTGACTGTGTTTCTTCCTCCAGGTTGAACGGTAGTTTAGATATAAAACCACTCTGACTGTGTTTCTTCCTCCGGTTGAACGGTAGTTTAGATATAAAACCACTCTGACTGTGTTTCTTCCTCCATGTTGAACGGTAGTTTAGATATAAAACCACTCTGACTGGGTTTCTTCCTCCGGGTTGAACAGTAGTTTAGATATAAAACCACCATGTTGAACGGTAGTTTAGATATAAACCACTCTGACTGTGTTTCTTCCTCCAGGTTGAACAGTAGTTTAGATATAAAACCACTCTGACTGTGTTTCTTCCTCCAGGTTGAACAGTAGTTTAGATATAAAACCACCATGTTGAACGGTAGTTTAGTTTAGATATAAACCACTCTGTGTTTCTTCCTCCAGGTTGAACAGTAGTTTAGATATAAAACCACTCTGACTGTGTTTCTTCCTCCAGGTTGAACGGTAGTTTAGATATAAACCACTCTGACTGTGTTTCTTCCTCTGGGTTGAACGGTAGTTTAGATATAAAACCACTCTGTGTTTCTTCCTCCAGGTTGAACGGTAGTTTAGTTTAGATATAAAACCACTCTGACTGTGTTTCTTCCTCCAGGTTGAACAGTAGTTTAGATATAAAACCACTCTGACTGTGTTTCTTCCTCCATGTTGAATGGTAGTTTAGATATAAACCACTCTGACTGTGTTTCTTCCTCCAGGTTGAACGGTAGTTTAGATATAAACCACTCTGACTGTGTTTCTTCCTCCATGTTGAACGGTAGTTTAGATATAAAACCACTCTGACTGTGTTTCTTCCTCCAGGTTGAACAGTAGTTTAGATATAAAACCACCATGTTGAACGGTAGTTTAGATATAAACCACTCTGACTGTGTTTCTTCCTCCAGGTTGAACAGTAGTTTAGATATAAAACCACTCTGACTGTGTTTCTTCCTCCAGGTTGAACGGTAGTTTAGATATAAACCACTCTGACTGTGTTTCTTCCTCTGGGTTGAACGGTAGTTTAGATATAAAACCACCATGTTGAACGGTAGTTTAGTTTAGATATAAAACCACCATGTTGAACGGTAGTTTAGTTTAGATATAAAACCACTCTGACTGTGTTTCTTCCTCCATGTTGAATGGTAGTTTAGATATAAACCACTCTGACTGTGTTTCTTCCTCCAGGTTGAACGGTAGTTTAGATATAAAACCACTCTGACTGTGTTTCTTCCTCCATGTTGAACGGTAGTTTAGATATAAACCACTCTGACTGTGTTTCTTCCTCCAGGTTGAACGGTAGTTTAGATATAAAACCACTCTGACTGTGTTTCTTCCTCCAGGTTGAACAGTAGTTTAGATATAAAACCACCATGTTGAACGGTAGTTTAGTTTAGATATAAACCACTCTGTGTTTCTTCCTCCAGGTTGAACAGTAGTTTAGATATAAAACCACTCTGACTGTGTTTCTTCCTCCAGGTTGAACGGTAGTTTAGATATAAAACCACTCTGACTGTGTTTCTTCCTCCATGTTGAACGGTAGTTTAGATATAAAACCACTCTGACTGTGTTTCTTCCTCCAGGTTGAACAGTAGTTTAGATATAAAACCACCATGTTGAACGGTAGTTTAGATATAAACCACTCTGACTGTGTTTCTTCCTCCAGGTTGAACAGTAGTTTAGATATAAAACCACTCTGACTGTGTTTCTTCCTCCAGGTTGAACAGTAGTTTAGATATAAAACCACCATGTTGAACGGTAGTTTAGTTTAGATATAAACCACTCTGTGTTTCTTCCTCCAGGTTGAACAGTAGTTTAGATATAAAACCACTCTGACTGTGTTTCTTCCTCCAGGTTGAACGGTAGTTTAGATATAAACCACTCTGTGTTTCTTCCTCCGGGTTGAACGGTAGTTTAGATATAAAACCACCATGTTGAACGGTAGTTTAGATATAAACCACTCTGACTGTGTTTCTTCCTCCAGGTTGAACGGTAGTTTAGATATAAAACCACTCTGACTGTGTTTCTTCCTCCAGGTTGAACGGTAGTTTAGATATAAACCACTCTGACTGTGTTTCTTCCTCCGGGTTGAACGGTAGTTTAGATATAAACCACTCTGTGTTTCTTCCTCCAGGTTGAACAGTAGTTTAGATATAAAACCACCATGTTGAACGGTAGTTTAGTTTAGATATAAACCACTCTGACTGTGTTTCTTCCTCCAGGTTGAACAGTAGTTTAGATATAAAACCACTCTGACTGTGTTTCTTCCTCCAGGTTGAACGGTAGTTTAGATATAAAACCACTCTGACTGTGTTTCTTCCTCCAGGTTGAACAGTAGTTTAGATATAAAACCACCATGTTGAACGGTAGTTTAGTTTAGATATAAACCACTCTGTGTTTCTTCCTCCAGGTTGAACAGTAGTTTAGATATAAAACCACCATGTTGAACGGTAGTTTATATATAAACCACTCTGACTGTGTTTCTTCCTCCGGGTTGAACGGTAGTTTAGATATAAACCACTCTGACTGTGTTTCTTCCTCCGGGTTGAACGGTAGTTTAGATATAAACCACTCTGACTGTGTTTCTTCCTCCAGGTTGAACGGTAGTTTAGATATAAAACCACTCTGACTGTGTTTCTTCCTCCAGGTTGAACAGTAGTTTAGATATAAAACCACCATGTTGAACGGTAGTTTAGTTTAGATATAAACCACTCTGACTGTGTTTCTTCCTCCAGGTTGAACAGTAGTTTAGATATAAAACCACCATGTTGAACGGTAGTTTAGTTTAGATATAAACCACTCTGACTGTGTTTCTTCCTCCAGGTTGAACAGTAGTTTAGATATAAAACCACTCTGACTGTGTTTCTTCCTCCAGGTTGAACGGTAGTTTAGATATAAACCACTCTGACTGTGTTTCTTCCTCTGGGTTGAACGGTAGTTTAGATATAAAACCACCATGTTGAACGGTAGTTTAGTTTAGATATAAAACCACCATGTTGAACGGTAGTTTAGTTTAGATATAAAACCACTCTGACTGTGTTTCTTCCTCCAGGTTGAACAGTAGTTTAGATATAAAACCACTCTGACTGTGTTTCTTCCTCCATGTTGAACGGTAGTTTAGATATAAAACCACTCTGACTGTGTTTCTTCCTCCGGGTTGAACGGTAGTTTAGATATAAACCACCACTGTTGGTGTTCTTCCTCCGGTTGAACAGTAGTTTAGATATAAAACCACCATGTTGAACGGTAGTTTAGTTTAGATATAAACCACTCTGTGTTTCTTCCTCCAGGTTGAACAGTAGTTTAGATATAAACCACTCTGACTGTGTTTCTTCCTCCATGTTGAACGGTAGTTTAGATATAAACCACTCTGACTGTGTTTCTTCCTCCAGGTTGAACGGTAGTTTAGATATAAAACCACTCTGACTGTGTTTCTTCCTCCATGTTGAACGGTAGTTTAGATATAAACCACTCTGACTGTGTTTCTTCCTCTGGGTTGAACGGTAGTTTAGATATAAAACCACCATGTTGAACGGTAGTTTAGTTTAGATATAAAACCACCATGTTGAACGGTAGTTTAGATATAAACCACTCTGACTGTGTTTCTTCCTCCAGGTTGAACGGTAGTTTAGATATAAAACCACTCTGACTGTGTTTCTTCCTCCATGTTGAACGGTAGTTTAGATATAAACCACTCTGACTGTGTTTCTTCCTCCGGGTTGAACGGTAGTTTAGTTTAGATATAAACCACTCTGTGTTTCTTCCTCCATGTTGAACGGTAGTTTAGATATAAAACCACTCTGACTGGGTTTCTTCCTCCATGTTGAACAGTAGTTTAGATATAAAACCACTCTGACTGTGCAGTTAGTTTAGATAGACCAGTAGTTTTAGATATAAAACCACTCTGACTGTGTTTCTTCCTCCAGGTTGAACGGTAGTTTAGATATAAACCACTCTGACTGTGTTTCTTCCTCCAGGTTGAACGGTAGTTTAGATATAAAACCACTCTGACTGTGTTTCTTCCTCCGGGTTGAACGGTAGTTTAGATATAAACCACTCTGACTGTGTTTCTTCCTCCAGGTTGAACGGTAGTTTAGATATAAACCACTCTGACTGTGTTTCTTCCTCCGGGTTGAACGGTAGTTTAGATATAAAACCACTCTGACTGTGTTTCTTCCTCCAGGTTGAACAGTAGTTTAGATATAAAACCACCATGTTGAACGGTAGTTTAGATATAAACCACTCTGACTGTGTTTCTTCCTCCAGGTTGAACAGTAGTTTAGATATAAAACCACTCTGACTGTGTTTCTTCCTCCATGTTGAACGGTAGTTTAGTTTAGATATAAACCACTCTGACTGTGTTTCTTCCTCCAGGTTGAACGGTAGTTTAGATATAAAACCACTCTGACTGTGTTTCTTCCTCTGGGTTGAACGGTAGTTTAGATATAAAACCACCATGTTGAACGGTAGTTTAGATATAAAACCACTCTGACTGTGTTTCTTCCTCTGGGTTGAACGGTAGTTTAGATATAAAACCACCATGTTGAACGGTAGTTTAGATATAAACCACTCTGTGTTTCTTCCTCCAGGTTGAACAGTAGTTTAGATATAAAACCACTCTGTGTTTCTTCCTCCAGGTTGAACAGTAGTTTAGATATAAAACCACTCTGACTGTGTTTCTTCCTCCGGGTTGAACGGTAGTTTAGATATAAACCACTCTGACTGTGTTTCTTCCTCCAGGTTGAACGGTAGTTTAGATATAAAACCACCATGTTGAACGGTAGTTTAGTTTAGATATAAAACCACCATGTTGAACGGTAGTTTAGTTTAGATATAAAACCACTCTGACTGTGTTTCTTCCTCCAGGTTGAACAGTAGTTTAGATATAAAACCACTCTGACTGTGTTTCTTCCTCCAGGTTGAACGGTAGTTTAGATATAAAACCACCATGTTGAACGGTAGTTTAGTTTAGATATAAACCACTCTGACTGTGTTTCTTCCTCCAGGTTGAACAGTAGTTTAGATATAAAACCACTCTGACTGTGTTTCTTCCTCCAGGTTGAACAGTAGTTTAGATATAAACCACTCTGACTGTGTTTCTTCCTCCAGGTTGAACGGTAGTTTAGATATAAAACCACTCTGACTGTGTTTCTTCCTCCAGGTTGAACAGTAGTTTAGATATAAAACCACCATGTTGAACGGTAGTTTAGATATAAACCACTCTGACTGTGTTTCTTCCTCCAGGTTGAACAGTAGTTTAGATATAAAACCACCATGTTGAACGGTAGTTTAGTTTAGATATAAACCACTCTGACTGTGTTTCTTCCTCCAGGTTGAACAGTAGTTTAGATATAAAACCACTCTGACTGTGTTTCTTCCTCCATGTTGAACAGTAGTTTAGATATAAAACCACTCTGACTGTGTTTCTTCCTCCAGGTTGAACGGTAGTTTAGATATAAAACCACTCTGACTGTGTTTCTTCCTCCAGGTTGAACAGTAGTTTAGATATAAAACCACTCTGACTGTGTTTCTTCCTCTGGGTTGAACGGTAGTTTAGATATAAAACCACTCTGACTGTGTTTCTTCCTCCAGGTTGAACGGTAGTTTAGATATAAAACCACTCTGACTGTGTTTCTTCCTCCAGGTTGAACAGTAGTTTAGATATAAAACCACTCTGACTGTGTTTCTTCCTCCAGGTTGAACAGTAGTTTAGATATAAAACCACTCTGACTGTGTTTCTTCCTCCATGTTGAACAGTAGTTTAGATATAAACCACTCTGACTGTGTTTCTTCCTCCGGGTTGAACGGTAGTTTAGATATAAAACCACTCTGACTGTGTTTCTTCCTCTGGGTTGAACGGTAGTTTAGATATAAAACCACTCTGACTGTGTTTCTTCCTCCAGGTTGAACAGTAGTTTAGATATAAAACCACTCTGACTGTGTTTCTTCCTCCAGGTTGAACAGTAGTTTAGATATAAAACCACCATGTTGAACGGTAGTTTAGTTTAGATATAAACCACTCTGACTGTGTTTCTTCCTCCAGGTTGAACAGTAGTTTAGATATAAAACCACTCTGACTGTGTTTCTTCCTCCAGGTTGAACAGTAGTTTAGATATAAACCACTCTGACTGTGTTTCTTCCTCTGGGTTGAACGGTAGTTTAGATATAAAACCACCATGTTGAACGGTAGTTTAGTTTAGATATAAAACCACCATGTTGAACGGTAGTTTAGTTTAGATATAAAACCACTCTGACTGTGTTTCTTCCTCCAGGTTGAACGGTAGTTTAGATATAAAACCACTCTGACTGTGTTTCTTCCTCCGGGTTGAACGGTAGTTTAGATATAAAACCACTCTGTGTTTCTTCCTCCGGGTTGAACAGTAGTTTAGATATAAAACCACTCTGACTGTGTTTCTTCCTCCATGTTGAACGGTAGTTTAGATATAAACCACTCTGACTGTGTTTCTTCCTCCATGTTGAACAGTAGTTTAGATATAAACCACTCTGACTGTGTTTCTTCCTCCAGGTTGAACAGTAGTTTAGATATAAAACCACTCTGACTGTGTTTCTTCCTCCAGGTTGAACAGTAGTTTAGATATAAACCACTCTGACTGTGTTTCTTCCTCCGGGTTGAACAGTAGTTTAGATATAAAACCACCATGTTGAACGGTAGTTTAGATATAAACCACTCTGACTGTGTTTCTTCCTCCAGGTTGAACAGTAGTTTAGATATAAAACCACCATGTTGAACGGTAGTTTAGTTTAGATATAAACCACTCTGACTGTGTTTCTTCCTCCAGGTTGAACGGTAGTTTAGATATAAAACCACTCTGACTGTGTTTCTTCCTCCAGGTTGAACGGTAGTTTAGATATAAACCACTCTGACTGTGTTTCTTCCTCTGGGTTGAACGGTAGTTTAGATATAAAACCACCATGTTGAACGGTAGTTTAGTTTAGATATAAAACCACCATGTTGAACGGTAGTTTAGTTTAGATATAAAACCACTCTGACTGTGTTTCTTCCTCCAGGTTGAACAGTAGTTTAGATATAAAACCACTCTGTGTTTCTTCCTCCGGGTTGAACGGTAGTTTAGATATAAAACCACTCTGACTGTGTTTCTTCCTCCATGTTGAACGGTAGTTTAGATATAAACCACTCTGACTGTGTTTCTTCCTCCAGGTTGAACAGTAGTTTAGATATAAAACCACTCTGACTGTGTTTCTTCCTCCAGGTTGAACAGTAGTTTAGATATAAACCACTCTGACTGTGTTTCTTCCTCCAGGTTGAACAGTAGTTTAGATATAAAACCACTCTGACTGTGTTTCTTCCTCCATGTTGAACGGTAGTTTAGATATAAAACCACTCTGACTGTGTTTCTTCCTCCATGTTGAACGGTAGTTTAGATATAAACCACTCTGACTGTGTTTCTTCCTCCATGTTGAACGGTAGTTTAGATATAAACCACTCTGACTGTGTTTCTTCCTCCATGTTGAACGGTAGTTTAGATATAAACCACTCTGACTGTGTTTCTTCCTCCATGTTGAACGGTAGTTTAGATATAAACCACTCTGACTGTGTTTCTTCCTCCAGGTTGAACGGTAGTTTAGATATAAAACCACTCTGACTGGGTTTCTTCCTCCAGGTTGAACGGTAGTTTAGATATAAAACCACTCTGACTGTGTTTCTTCCTCCATGTTGAACGGTAGTTTAGATATAAACCACTCTGACTGTGTTTCTTCCTCCATGTTGAACGGTAGTTTAGATATAAACCACTCTGACTGTGTTTCTTCCTCCAGGTTGAACGGTAGTTTAGATATAAACCACTCTGACTGTGTTTCTTCCTCCATGTTGAACGGTAGTTTAGATATAAAACCACTCTGACTGTGTTTCTTCCTCCATGTTGAACGGTAGTTTAGATATAAAACCACTCTGACTGTGTTTCTTCCTCCGGGTTGAACGGTAGTTTAGATATAAAACCACTCTGACTGTGTTTCTTCCTCCAGGTTGAACAGTAGTTTAGATATAAAACCACTCTGACTGTGTTTCTTCCTCCGGGTTGAACAGTAGTTTAGATATAAAACCACCATGTTGAACGGTAGTTTAGTTTAGATATAAACCACTCTGTGTTTCTTCCTCCAGGTTGAACAGTAGTTTAGATATAAAACCACTCTGTGTTTCTTCCTCCAGGTTGAACGGTAGTTTAGATATAAACCACTCTGACTGTGTTTCTTCCTCTGGGTTGAACGGTAGTTTAGATATAAAACCACCATGTTGAACGGTAGTTTAGTTTAGATATAAACCACTCTGTGTTTCTTCCTCCAGGTTGAACAGTAGTTTAGATATAAAACCACCATGTTGAACGGTAGTTTAGTTTAGATATAAACCACTCTGTGTTTCTTCCTCCAGGTTGAACGGTAGTTTAGATATAAACCACTCTGACTGTGTTTCTTCCTCCGGGTTGAACGGTAGTTTAGATATAAAACCACTCTGACTGTGTTTCTTCCTCCGGGTTGAACGGTAGTTTAGATATAAAACCACTCTGACTGGGTTTCTTCCTCCAGGTTGAACGGTAGTTTAGATATAAAACCACTCTGACTGTGTTTCTTCCTCTGGGTTGAACGGTAGTTTAGATATAAAACCACCATGTTGAACGGTAGTTTAGTTTAGATATAAAACCACCATGTTGAACGGTAGTTTAGTTTAGATATAAAACCACTCTGACTGTGTTTCTTCCTCCAGGTTGAACAGTAGTTTAGATATAAAACCACTCTGACTGTGTTTCTTCCTCCATGTTGAACGGTAGTTTAGATATAAAACCACTCTGACTGGGTTTCTTCCTCCGGGTTGAACAGTAGTTTAGATATAAAACCACCATGTTGAACGGTAGTTTAGTTTAGATATAAACCACTCTGTGTTTCTTCCTCCAGGTTGAACAGTAGTTTAGATATAAAACCACTCTGACTGTGTTTCTTCCTCCGGGTTGAACGGTAGTTTAGATATAAACCACTCTGACTGTGTTTCTTCCTCCATGTTGAACGGTAGTTTAGATATAAACCACTCTGACTGTGTTTCTTCCTCCGGGTTGAACGGTAGTTTAGATATAAAACCACCATGTTGAACGGTAGTTTAGATATAAACCACTCTGACTGTGTTTCTTCCTCCATGTTGAACAGTAGTTTAGATATAAAACCACCATGTTGAACGGTAGTTTAGATATAAACCACTCTGACTGTGTTTCTTCCTCCAGGTTGAACAGTAGTTTAGATATAAAACCACCATGTTGAACGGTAGTTTAGTTTAGATATAAAACCACCATGTTGAACGGTAGTTTAGTTTAGATATAAAACCACTCTGACTGGGTTTCTTCCTCCATGTTGAACAGTAGTTTAGATATAAAACCACTCTGACTGTGTTGTAGCCATTTAAAGTCTGTAAGTCACACAATTTATTCTCTTTATTTGTTGCGCACACATCAGTTACGTTTATATAATTTAACTTGGTAGCTTGTGTTTCTTAGGAACTTATTATGTCACATTATTTATATACACGTCACTGGGGGGCGGGGAGAAGAAGAACAATGTCGGACAGGCGGGTGTCGGTGGTAATCCACAGTTTTTGACCACACTCTTGATAGTTGTTTTACGACCTTTAAATCACATTTTTCGTTAACTGGATTGATCTTTCGTTGCCTTTTGGATTTTGTTATCATTGTGAACTCATCATTTTTGCTATAATTTGCCTGCTTGGAAAATAAATGGTAAAACGAAGAGCCATGCAGTGATTTTTTTGAGGTGCGTTCAAACGCCACAGACGACCCTGTCCACGGCACCACATGCCGGTACATTAAGTCAAAAACTTTGGAATCTGGACTGACTTTTTGCATCTATCATGGAGTGGATTGTTCGATGCTGGATGGATTCTTGCTGGATGGAGTTTCGTTGGACCAAAGTTGAAACTGTTTCACACCGTGAGTAGGAAGTGAGCCGCTGCGCTCCCACGCGGCCCTTTGTTTGTTTGCTGAGCGCAACAAGCCTTTCGGTTTGGAATAAGCCATCCAGTGTTTTTTGTTTATGAACATTATTTGAAAAGTTTGTGGAAAAGATGGCGAATCTTCCCGAAGCAAGTATGGAAAAAGAAATGGAACTATTACAAAAGATTAAAGCGCGCAGAGGAAGGCTGGGCGCCGTGACAAGAAAAAAGAATGAAATCATTAACATGGTTGAAAGAAACGAGGATAAAGATGTGGTAAAGAAAAATATGGACTCGTTTCATGAACTTTTGGCGCATTTTAAGGAGTTGCAAATGGATGTGGAAAACCTGTTGGAGCCGGAGGAAAAGGAAGCGGACTATATTGACTGGTATGAACCCAAGCTTGCAAATTTTGAAAGGTTTGTGGAGGATATCGAGTCATGGATGTATAAGGAGGAGACGGCGCTATGGACAGAGAGAGAGGACGGAGCTGCCGTTGGCAATGGAGACGCTAAAGAGGACGGAAACGGAGCTGTGGGCGGTGATGGCGCTGCAGGCGATGGCGCCGCCGGTGATGGCGCTGCCGGTGAAGCGGAAAGTGAGATCGGCCCTAGTGTTTCCGAGGCGTCGGCTGGGTCATCAAGCAGCACCAAGAGCTCCAAGTCAAGCAGATTGACGGCTGCCTGTCTGGAGGCAGAGGCTGAACGGGCAGCGCTGCGCGCAAAGATTCAAACCTTGGAGCAAAAGCACGTTTTGGACATGGAACAAGCCCAGTTGAAAGCAAAACAGGAAAAGCTGGCTTTAACTGCAGAACTAGCAGCGGCAGAAGCCAAAGCGAAGCTGTTAAGGCAGAATGTGTCCAGGGAGGGCAGTCGTTGCTCAGCCACATCTGAATCATCTGCTGCTGAAACATCTGGATTAAAGAAAGTGCGAGCGACGGCAGATGCATTACGCAAAAGTAAGTGCCCTCCAATAAAAATTGAACCTGTCTATAACCCCGATGGCCACGGTGCTCAAGTTGAATTAAGTGCCCCCAGTAATGTTTTGGCAGATGTACTGAGAAGACAAAACGAAATAACTGAAATGCTAATAAAACAGCAGAGCATGTCACTTTTGCCAAGTAGAGACATTCCAGTCTTTGATGGGGACCCGCTTCAGTTTCGCTCCTTCATCAGAGCGTTTCAACAATGTATCGACAGCAAAACTGATAACATGCAAGACAAGCTTAACTATCTGGAGCAGTATACAGCCGGTCAGCCCAGGCAACTGATACGCAGCTGTTTACATATGGAACCAAGCAGAGGGTACACAAGAGCCATGGAGCAGCTTGAATGGCATTTTGGAAATAAAATGAAAATCTCAGCGGCATTCATGAGCAAAGCATTGAGCTGGTGTGCTATAAGGGCAGAAGATGGAGCCGCTTTGAGGTCATATTTACTTTTTTTACAAAGCTGCTACAATACTATGTCTGAAATAAACTACGAAGATGAACTGGAAAATGCCTCAAACATGAAAATAATTGTGTCAAAATTACCCTTTAAGCTGCGTGACACCTGGAGAACGACTGTTTGTGACATTCAAGAAGCTGAGGGCAGAAGAGCAAACTTTAAAGATCTCCTGCACTTCATGGAAAGAAAAACCCGTGCAGTACTGGACCCAGTGTTTGGTGAGGCAAATATACCCATAACCTTGGAAAAGAGGGCCAAACCTAAAATGCAGCACAAAGACATGAGGGGGAGTAGTTTTGCCACTGCTGTGACTACCATCCCTGAACCGGCTAAAATCAAAATGGAGGTGGGACAAAAACAAAAAAGGAGCAATGCATGCATGTTTTGTGGAAGAGACCATAAACTGGAAATATGTGGAGCGCTCAAGCAGAAGCACAACATGGAAAAGGTGGAGTTTCTGAGAGCAAATGGATTATGCTTTGGATGTCTGGAAAAGGGACACATCAGCAAGGTCTGTAAAAAACGCATGTCATGCCATATATGCAACAAAATGCACCCCACCATTTTGCACATAAGCCCAAGGGAAACCCAAAGGATAACAGATAACACTCACCTTTCACAGGCATCAATGTCTAGTGCTTTGGTTTCGCTGAATAATGAGGTTATGGGGGCCGGCACAAAAAAGTGTGCACTTGCAATAGTACCAGTAAAAGTTAAGTTGGAAAAAGGAACCAAAGTGGTGCAAACATACGCATTTCTGGATGGAGGGAGCTCAGCCACGTTCTGCACAGAAGCCCTGATGCATCAGTTAAACACAGATGGAAAGAAACAGGTAATTTTGCTCAAAACCATGGGGCAAACCAAACCAGTTACAAGCCACAAAATATGCGGATTGGAAGTTGCTGCTATTAAAGGTGATACATTCATTAAATTGCCAGATGTCTATACACACAAATCCATTCCAGTTGCCAAAGAAAACATTCCCAAAGTGGAGGATATTAAAAAATGGCCGTATCTTGAGGAAGTGGATTTGACTCCCATTAATGCTGGCATTGGGCTGCTAATAGGAGTCAACGCCCCAAGAGCCATGGAACCATGGAAGGTGATAAGCGGCCAGGGCAGTGGGCCTTATGCGGTGAAAACCTTACTTGGATGGGTCATTAATGGACCACTCAGCGACGATGGAAATGATGGATCCTTGCAGTGTAATAGGATATCTATTGAGGAGCTGCTGGTTCAGCAGTACAACCAAGACTTTGTTGAGCAACACCATGAAGACAAAAAGGAAATGTCTGTTGAGGACCTCGAGTTCATGAATATAGTTTCAAGCTCTGCTGTGCTGGAGAATGGACATTACAGCCTGAAGCTGCCCTTTCGTAAAGCCAATTTGGGACTTCCATACAACAAAGCTGTAGCCCAGCAGAGAGCACATCATCTTCTTAAGAAGTTTAAGAGAAACCACACATTCTTTGGTGAGTACAAAGAGTTCATGAACGACGTCTTTGTTAAGAATTATGCAGAGATTGTGCCAGAAGATGAGTTGGAGCATGAAAGTGGAAAGGTGTGGTTTATACCACATCATGGGGTCTATCACCCACGCAAAAAAACCTTGCGTGTGGTGTTTGATTGTGCTTCAACTTATTGTGGAACGTCTCTGAATAAAGAGCTCCTGCAGGGACCCAATTTGACAAATACACTGTTGGGTGTACTGCTTCGTTTTCGCCAGGGCCCTGTAGCCTTCATGGCTGACATTGAAGGAATGTTCCATCAAGTAAGAGTAGCCAAAGAAGATGTCAACTTCCTGCGCTTCCTCTGGTGGCAGGATGGGGACATAACAAAGGAGCTACAGGAGCACAGAATGCTGGTTCACATCTTTGGAGCAGTGTCTTCCCCCAGCTGCGCTTCATTCGCCTTGCTGAAAACAGCTGACGACAACCAACATGACTTCCCAACTGAGGTAATAAACACAGTTCGTCAGAATTTCTATGTGGATGATTGTCTCAAGTCGGTCAATACAGTGGAGCAGGCAATATCTCTGTATCAACATCTAACAGCCCTGTGTGCCAAAGGTGGATTTAAACTCAATAAGTGGGTGAGCAACCATCGCTCAGTCCTGGCAGGAATTCCCGAAGAGCGGAGAGCTAAAGATGTAAAAACACTTGACCTTGACAGAGACCAGCTCCCTATGGAAAGAGCACTTGGAGCTCAGTGGAACGTGCAGCAGGATGCATTCACATTCAGTATGGAGGTAAGACCCCACGCAGTGACCAGACGTGGCATTCTGTCTGTTGTTGGATCAATGTATGACCCTTTAGGGTTTATGGCACCTGTAATCCTGCCCGCCAAGCAAATCCTGCAAGGCTTGTGCATAACAAAGCTGGGATGGGATGATCAAATCCCACAAGAAATGGCTCAGAGGTGGCAAAAATGGTTGGATGAGTTTGCCCTCCTGAACACCTTCAGCATCCACAGGTGCTTTACTCCAAAGGATTTTGGTGAAGTGACAGCAGCACAGCTGCATCATTTTTGTGACGCCAGCGAGACAGGATATGGATGGGTGTCTTACCTCCGGCTGTTAAACACCAACCAAGATGTGAACGTTGCCTTTGTAATGGGAAAAGCTAGAGTGGCACCACTGAAGCAAACCACTATACCCAGGCTGGAGCTCGCAGCTGCAGTATTGGCTGTTCGCATGGATAAAATGCTGAAAACAGAGCTGGACATGAAATTGGACGAGTCTATCTTCTGGTCGGACAGCATGACGGTTCTTCAGTACATTGCCAGCAAAACAAAACGATTCAAAACATATGTGGCTAACAGGATTTCCATCATTCAGGAACTGTCAAAGGTGGAGCAATGGCGGCACATTAGCTCCAAACTAAACCCGGCAGACGTTGCATCACGTGGGATAAAGGCAGATGTTTTCCTCAGCTCTAAAGAATGGACCAATGGACCGCAGTTTCTGTTCAAACCACCCACACACTGGCCAGAAAGGGACAGTGTAGTAAAGATAGAAAAGATCCCTGATGATGATCCAGAAGTAAAAGGTGAAATCCATGTTTGTGCTGCAGTACTGGAACAAAAGGAGTGCCCGACAAGTAAGCTTCTTAACTACTTTTCACAGTGGAATGACCTTAGAAGAGCTGTGGCATGGATGTTAAAGCTGAAAGAATTACTCCTCCTGCAGAAAGAGCGGAAAAAGAACACAGCACCTGATTCCCAGGGTCAAGGTCAAAGGTCAAAACAAAAGGTAAAACCAGGCATCATAAGACTCTCTGTAAGTGACCTGGATAAAGCAGAAAAGGCGATTTTCTGCTTTGTGCAGAAACAGATCTATCCAGAGGAACTCACAGCCCTGCAAACAGGCATGTTAAAAAAAACAAGCCATCTGTTTAAGCTTGACCCTCAGATTGTGGATGGAGTTTTAAGAGTTGGTGGCAGGCTGCACCGGTCTGCACTCCCTGAAGAGGCAAAACACCCAGTAATTCTACCCAAGTCCAGCCACATCTCAACATTGATACTGCGCCACATTCATCAGATGGTTGGTCACGGCGGCAGAAACCACATGCTGTCAACTCTTCGGCGTCGCTACTGGATACCACATGCCAACTCTGCAGCCAGAGCGATCATAAGAAGTTGCATAGTGTGCAAGCGACAACGACAGCGACCAGGTGAGCAAAAAATGTCAGATCTCCCTGCCGACAGAGTCACCTCAGATCTTCCCCCATTCACAGATGTTGGCATCGATTACTTTGGCCCAATAGAGGTAAAGAGGGGCCGGCACACTGTAAAGAGATATGGTGTCATATTTACATGCTTAACCTCTCGTGCAGTTCACCTAGAAGTGGCACACACTCTGGACACCGACTCATGTATAAATGCCATCAGGAGGTTTGTGTGCCGTAGAGGTCAAGTCCGGAGATTAAGGTCAGACAACGGAACAAACTTTGTTAGTGCCAACCGGGAGCTAAAGCAAGCTATTAAAGAGCTCAATCAAGATAAGTTTCATAAAACTCTTGTGCACGATGGAATTGAATGGTGCTTCAACCCCCCACACGGAGCTCATCATGGAGGAGTGTGGGAACGACTAATTCAGCACATCAAGCGGATTCTGTGCACGGTGGTGAGACAGCAAGTGCTGGACGACGAAGCCCTAAACACTGTTCTGTGTGAGATAGAGGCCATTTTGAATGACCGCCCCATTACACCATCCACAGATGACCCAAATGACTTGGAGGCTCTTACACCAAACCATCTCCTACAGCTGAAAGCAAAGCCACTGCTGCCACCTGGATTATTCCAAAAGGAAGATCTTTACACCCGCAGGCGCTGGAGACAGGTGCAATATATCGCAAGCTTATTTTGGAAAAGGTGGGTGAGAGAATATCTCCCGTTGATGCAAGCACGGCAGAAGTGGAGCAGAATAAAAAAGAGCTTTGCAGTTGGAGACTTGGTGCTTGTTATGGATGACTCTGCACCCAGGAATTCATGGCAGTTGGGGCGGATCACAGAGACCATGGCGGATTCCAAGGGATACGTTCGGCGTGTTCGTCTCAAGACTCAAACATCAGAGCTGGAACGGCCCATCACCAAGCTGTGTCTTCTGCTAGAAGAGCCATAGCCACGGTTCCTGCTGCCAGAGAATGGAACTCTGGCTTTACACATATACTGACTACACACTCCATAAAGCATACATCCACTACACCTGCCATTTGCAATACATTTCCTCATAATATACATAACTTTGCACACAATGCATGTTATGCATGCATCTCTTTCCTTTTAGGTTATTCCTGCCGACGAAGAAGAAGATTATAGTTTATTGTACACACAAAGAAAAAGGGAACTTTGTTGAACATTACTTATGGAATGTAACGATTAGCTGGTTTACTGTGCTAGTTAAATACAGTACAGAGTGTATAATAGTTGATATTTGATAGTCAAAATTGAATATTGATTTCTGTTATGGCTACACTTGCTTAATTTGTAATTAATTGTTAGACAATAATTAGGGGCCGGAAATGTTGTAGCCATTTAAAGTCTGTAAGTCACACAATTTATTCTCTTTATTTGTTGCGCACACATCAGTTACGTTTATATAATTTAACTTGGTAGCTTGTGTTTCTTAGGAACTTATTATGTCACATTATTTATATACACGTCACTGGGGGGCGGGGAGAAGAAGAACAATGTCGGACAGGCGGGTGTCGGTGGTAATCCACAGTTTTTGACCACACTCTTGATAGTTGTTTTACGACCTTTAAATCACATTTTTCGTTAACTGGATTGATCTTTCGTTGCCTTTTGGATTTTGTTATCATTGTGAACTCATCATTTTTGCTATAATTTGCCTGCTTGGAAAATAAATGGTAAAACGAAGAGCCATGCAGTGATTTTTTTGAGGTGCGTTCAAACGCCACAGACGACCCTGTCCACGGCACCACATGCCGGTACAGACTGTGTTTCTTCCTCCATGTTGAACGGTAGTTTAGATATAAACCACTCTGACTGTGTTTCTTCCTCCATGTTGAACGGTAGTTTAGATATAAACCACTCTGACTGTGTTTCTTCCTCCATGTTGAACGGTAGTTTAGATATAAAACCACTCTGACTGTGTTTCTTCCTCCATGTTGAACGGTAGTTTAGATATAAAACCACCATGTTGAACGGTAGTTTAGATATAAAACCTCCATGTTGAACGGTAGTTTAGATATAAAACCACTCTGACTGTGTTTCTTCCTCCAGGTTGAACAGTAGTTTAGATATAAAACCACTCTGACTGTGTTTCTTCCTCCAGGTTGAACAGTAGTTTAGATATAAAACCACTCTGACTGTGTTTCTTCCTCCAGGTTGAACGGTAGTTTAGATATAAAACCACCATGTTGAACGGTAGTTTAGATATAAAACCACCATGTTGAACGGTAGTTTAGATATAAACCACTCTGACTGTGTTTCTTCCTCCAGGTTGAACAGTAGTTTAGATATAAAACCACTCTGACTGTGTTTCTTCCTCCAGGTTGAACGGTAGTTTAGATATAAAACCACCATGTTGAACGGTAGTTTAGATATAAAACCACCATGTTGAACAGTAGTTTAGATATAAAACCACTCTGACTGTGTTTCTTCCTCCAGGTTGGACCATGGTGGAGAGAACATGTTAAAACCTGGTCTCAGGAAGTGTAAGTGTGGATTTAATGTGACTAATGATCAGACAACAGCTCTGTCAGTTTGTCTTTAAATATAATGTTGATTCAATAATCAACCAATGAATCATCAGATGATGAACTGCAGCTGTGTTGTGTCTTGTTCTCTCCATCAGACGCCTGTCAACTGGAAGTGGACGTGAACACAGTGAGCAGAAAACTCAAACTGTCTGACAACAACAGGACGGTGACAGGTGTGGGGGTTCAGTCATATCCTGATCATCCAGACAGATTTGACCAGTGGCCTCAGCTGCTGTGTTCAACTGGTCTGACTGGTCGCTGCTACTGGGAGGTGAAGTGGAGCGGAAAGGTTGATATATCAGTGAGTTACAGAGGAATCAACAGGAAAGGAGGCAGTGATGACTGTGAGTTTGGAAAAAATGATCAGTCCTGGAGTCTGAGTTGCTCTTTTGGTTGTTATTCTGTCTGTCACAACAACAGAGGAACACTCATCTACTCCTCCTCCACCTCCTCCTCCTCCTCCTCCTCCTCCTCCTCCTCCTCCTCCTCCTCCTCCTCCTCCTCCTCCTCCTCCTCCTCCTCCTCCACCTCCTCTAAGAGAGCAGCAGTGTATGTGGACTGTCCTGCTGGCTCTCTGTCCTTCTACAGAGTCTCCTCCTCCTCCTCCTCCTCCTCCTCCTCCTCCTCCTCCTCCTCCTCCACCGCCTCCTCCTCCTCCTCCTCCTCCTCCTCCTCCTCCTCCTCCTCCTCCATCTCTACCAGAGTAGCAGTGTATGTGGACTGTCCTGCTGGCTCTCTGTCCTTCTACAGAGTCTCCTCCTCCTCCTCCTCCTCCTCCTCCTCCTCCTCCTCCTCCTCCTCCTCCTCCTCCTCCTCCTCCTCCACCTCCTCTAACAGAGTAGCAGTGTATGTGAACTGTCCTGCTGGCTCTCTGTCCTTCTACAGACTCTCCTCCTCTAACAGACTGATCCACCTCCACACCTTCAACACCACCTTCACTCAACCTCTGTATCCTGGGTTTGGGTTCAGGTCTGGGCTCATCCATGGTGCCTCAGTGACTCTGGATGATGTGTAGGATGGAGAGGGTTAGGGTTAGTTATTTGAACCACTGGTTGTGTCTTTAATTATCTTATGTTAACACTTTTCTTCCAGCAGAGTCTGGAAGCTTCTCATGTTTTATTGTTTTAGGAGGAGAACAGCAGAGACTCTCAGACTTAGTAGAGAAATGTTTTCACCTTGATGTTGAACTGGTTCCACTGAAGCTTCAATAGTGAAGTGAAGTAACAAACACTCGTCCTGCCTGTTGTTCCAAAGTAGAATAAAGAAATCCAGGATCAGTGGAAAAGCAGGTTGGACAAGGTCTCATCAGTCCATCCTGGTTGAACTGGTTGTTGGAACATCGAGCCAGGCTGAGGAGCAGCTTGGTCAACCAGGTGGAACTAGTTCTCTGGTCAGTAGATGATTGATCACAGATTCACCGATGAGAGGACAGGTGTGGGTGTGGCTACTTTCCTCCAATCAACAGGTGACGTCAGGTGACTCACCTCTTTAAAAAAAAACACCGGTGCTGTGGTAAAGCTCAGAGAGAGCAGACAGACGACTACAGACTGATTTAATAATCCAAAACTATCATCACAGCTCAAGTTCCTTTCACAGATTAACAGTTGTGCACTTTGCCTTAATGATGAGCAGTGGAAGTTGATTCATTGTACAAATTCCTTATAATCTGAAGTACATAACAAGTACTAATACAAGTTCATACAGCAAAAGTGTCCAAAAGTGCAACAGGTGAAAATTAATGAAACATAAGAACATTATGCAGTCTGCTGCTTCAATAAATTGCTGATAACAATGTTCAGATTATTTGGAAGGTGTCTTCTCACACTCACTCAATTTCATTCTTGTTTTCTTACCTTAACCAATGTTAAAGCCAATATATTTTGTAACATATTTTATCAAAATAAAAATAAATCTATTGCTATTTTTTCTCCATTGCTTTTTTATGAGGCAGCGCTGGCTGATGCAAAGATTCAGTGTGAAAAGAACATGAATAGGCCTAATTATTGTGGTGGCAAAAAATGTTGCTCCTTCACCAAAGTATTAAAAAAAGGATAACTGGACACGTCAGCTGTCTTTCTTGAGCTTTAATAAAAGGCATTCATGAATGGAGTCACACACACAACCAACCAGGAGAACAGTCAGTGAGTGAGTGAGCTGAAGAAGTTTAGAGACACGCTATCTTATAGTTCAACAAAGCTTTGAACAGACAAAATATATGGCGCCATGCCTGGCTTCACCCCCTGATAGTGAGAGTGGTAAATCTCCACAGGCACTGTGTCAAAGAGATCCTTCAGGTCCTGACCTCGGGCCTGCTCTGTGTGGATATTGCTTCCCCTGATAAAGCCACATAAATTGTCATCATAGGAATGTTCACTCGAATAACATGTTTGTGCCCTAGTCTTAAAGCATATAACATGCTATGCCAAAATTTCCCATTACATTCCACCCTTTTTAGCATTTTTATGCTAAACCAAACAAGAAACAGGAAATTTTTGTACTGAACTACCCCATGACCTTTGGTGCCCTGCCCCGCACCAGCCAAACGCCAGCACCCCCAGTCTCCAACTCGGGAGTTTACAGACCCCAGGCAGAGGACCCCAGGTCACAGGCACAGACGAGCCAAAACCCCTCCCCTCACTTTACAAGAGGAGGGTAAAAGACTCATCCGTCTAGCTGCTCTTAACTTAAGATAAAAGGGGAAAAACCTCGAATATGATGAGGAAAAATCCCATAATCAATACTAAACTAATCTACTTCAAATAATATGCAGAAGACCCAGAATAACACAAAACAAATCAAATCAAACTGTGAGACTAAAAAACGTAAGGAAAAAGATTAAAATCATAACACGGTGTAAGCTGATAAATCAAACATCTCCAAAAACCCATGATCGTTGTTCAACTATAAGTAGAAATCACTAACCTTGATTACACAAGCGTAATTAGACTAATAATAAAAAAAACAAAATGTAACAGTTCTTTTCACACGTCCTGGCACACAGTTCTCCATGAGTTAACCCGTCGTGACAAGGCTAACGCTTGATTCCCTCTCATACATCAACAGGACATGACCGCTCCAATACAGTTCAGAACAACACGCATAAAACATAAGTTGCACATCAGTGAGGAATGATTAAGGTAAAATACAAAGTTAAAGCAACCCATCGTCCTCCCCAGAAGGGGGGGAAACCCACTCGTCATTCCAGTCCACCACTGATGTCACCAATGGTACGAATAACCAAAAACATGAAACAATCAGAGATATCAAAACTGTGTTTGTGAAATTCAGACTTTCAGTAATCACCGTCATGTCCAGCAGTAGAAACAAAATCACAAGCAATGATAAAATACTACTGTTAAAGATAAGCAAAAACATCAAACCCACACATATAGCAATGCATGAAAACCAAACATGGTGTTTTGTGATTATCCTAAACTGAAAACATAATAAAAAAACAACTTTATTGGTTACATCACTCAATGTGAAAAATTATCAACACTGAATATGGAAACTTAAAGGAGCTCATCCTGCAACTCTGTAGTTCTTGTGAGAGTGAGAGTGATCCTAAAGTCAATGTTTATGAGAATTGAAACCTGCGACCATATCAGGTCACATCTGAAGATGTCCAAGTTGTCGTCCCACATTACCTGTCGCCATCACAGGTTATCCACGTGCTGATGTACCCAGAGACTGCTCTCTGGGTGTAACAGTGAACAAACTGCGCTTCTCTGAGTAGTAGGATTTGTGGTCCTTTGGGAAAAGTGGAGTTGTTCTCAAAACAACTGTGGAAACATTCCAGGAACAAACCTTCAGCCCCTCGTAACTCACAACAGTTGCGTTGAATCCTCAGCCGTTCCTCTGTCGGGTTGTGAGCTACGAGTGCAGGGCCATTTCTTTCTGGGTAAAAGCAATCATTGCCCCCAGAATTTTAGGAAGAGGTGTTCAACGGCACAGAGTTACCTTTGTCATGTGACAGGGCAGCGCAAGCACGGCAGCTTGCGTTGGTCAGCACCCTTGCAGCTCTCATCACTGTCCTGCATCCAACGTTGTCCTCCCGCTCGATGTTGTGTTACTCACAGTAACAGCAGATGTCTTCACCAGAGTGCAAAGCGTGTGGTGTAGATTTGTGGTCTGGGTGAGGTGAATCTGTCATGACGTTGTTGCTCGTCCTGCGGTTGTAGATCTCCTTCAGTAACAGCACCGACAGCCACGCGGTGATGGAGATAACCAGCAGGAAACTGGTCGCCACCCTTAGGCCGCACCCGAGCTGCTTACAGGGATGTCATGGTCGTTCACCACGATGTAGTCGCCTGACCTGCGGTCACACAGCTCTGTGTCTGCTGGCCCTGTAGGGCAACCTCCACCTGTTGGTAAAATTTATACGAAAAACAAACAACAGGAAAAAAAACAAACAGACAACAACGAGAATGCACAATACCACATCATTCATCCACACACTGGCCAGTGATTCCATACATACTTCAATCATTCAATCATCAGTCATCCCCCCATTTGACACATGGTTCAACCCATGTGTCACCTTCACACTGGAGGAAAATGTAAACAAGGGAGAAAAACAGCACAGATTGCCCTCGCCCAGAGACAGTCTTATCAAACGGGTGGCGTCTGCCAGTGTTAGCCACAACTGTGGGGATGGAATCAGGGTTGTTAGAGAAAAACAACTGACACAACATTTGTGAGACAAGAAATAGCCTTGAAGCTACATGTGCAGCTGCATTCGTCCTGGTAAGACCTAAAGAGGAAAGGGGTCAATGTCGTTAATGTGGACTGTAGCACAACAAGGTGTTCGTTTGGCATCAGAATTTCATCTAAAAACAACATCTAATGCTGATCATTTAAGTTCCATTGAAGTTGTCTCCATTCACCCCAATGTGTTCAACATCCTGAAAATGAACAATGTACAACAAATACTGAGTGGAGTATCCTTTAAGTCTAGCCTGTGGGAGCAAACAGACATTATGATGGTCACATGGTCATGTGGCTTTCCAGCTTCAACAGTTGGCAGGAGAGAAACAGGGTTAAAACAGTATTTGTCAGAAATCATAGTCCCACCCTTCTCGTCAACAGTTATGGTCCAAGTCATGAGCAGTCAGGTAATCCAAGTGTCGGAGGTTTTTCTACTACTACTTTAAAGTCACTGAAAAACTTTTGTCAGTGTCCACAGTCGTCAGTGTCACATCTAAGTGACAGGGTTTGAGCTTTTAGGCCTTTCCCATGAGC
The DNA here is from genome assembly GCF_045865225.1 of Trachurus japonicus. Taxonomy (NCBI): domain Eukaryota; kingdom Metazoa; phylum Chordata; class Actinopteri; order Carangiformes; family Carangidae; genus Trachurus; species Trachurus japonicus. Next base: position 4,084 of record NW_028221138.1, on the reverse strand, counting down.
AATTGCTGCTAATGGTGCCTAAATTACTGCACAATGAACAACCCATTTTCTGCTTGCTTGCCATGGCCAAAGAAAATCATAATACCTGTTTCTTTAAAAGGTTTGGAGATTCTCCGAATTGAAATTTTCTTCTTGAATGAGAGGGATTTTTCCTCTGCTGAGATCACGTGACCCAAAATGTGACCTCTGTGGCATCAAACTGCAGTTTGGACAGGCTGGCCTAGTGCCCCTGTTCAGCCAGGTGGGTGAAAAGAGCCAGAGCAGCTTTAATGCATCTCTCTCTGGTCTCACATGCAATCCAAATACCATCAACATTCTGCAACCAAAACACTCCCCTCTGGCCGCTCCAGAGTCTCCAGTCTGTCCCTCAGAGCACAGTTATGAATCGTTGAAGATTCACACTGACCCTCACGCAAAACGAGCGAACGCATACGGCGTCCCACCAAAACAACAAGGCAAAACCAAAATTGACTGTCAAACTACATGAAAGCGTTTGAAAGATCAACAACTAAAAAAAAGTCATATACTATGTGTTGGAATTCAAAACAAAATAGTGTATGGATTCTGTACCATCGGCGCCCTGGCCTGCACAGCAACATTTACAGCCTGCAGGTCTTGCACAAATCTCCACTCCACAGGCTCGCCCTCAGGTCGAATCTTATGCACCAGAAAAAATGGGGGTTCTCACTGGAGAACCAGCACATGGCACAATCACACCAGCTTTCAACAAAGCATCATACACAGGCCTAATGCCTTTAACTGCTTCATGTCTGAGAGGATACTGGTTACAACAGGGACAAAAAACAGTGTGATTTAATTGTTATAACAACAGGCTCATAATTGTTTTTAATCAGAACTTCATGCTTACGTTTAGCCCAGAGATGACTGAGAATATCTTTTAATTCCGAGATCTCTTCAACAGATTTAAACAGTTTCTTGTCTATGTGAAAATTGGGATAGTCAAAGAAAAATATGATCTTATCCCCAACTTCAACATCATTATTCAACAATGTGCAATTTGCCCTCAGGACTTCTTTAAAGTGCACCTGAGGATCAGCTGTAGCCGTCTAGTTTGAGGAAGCATTTAGCTTCTGTACTCAATTATCCAAGTTTGTACATGCAGGATTCACCAATGAGATGTGTGGTTCAGATTGTTGAGGCAATACATTTAACATTATCTCAAAATAACCTATTTGTATTCAAACAATCCCCGCCTAGCATTATTTCATAGTGATACTCTTACTGTTATAATAGGAGTGTATGTGTGTACTGCAGCGCAGGCATGTGACGTCAATGTGTGTGTGTGCTCAGAGCTGCAGCACAACAGAGCAGGGGGAGGGTACTTTCCCCCAGCATGATTTGTGTGTCGGGGTGGTGGAAAAACATTGATAGTTTTCTACCCTTATCTCACTTATACCCCGTCTAGTGTACAAATCAAAACCTAACAAACAATTACAATCCTTTTTCACCAATTTAAAACTGGACTTCTGTCATAGGAATGTTTGAACATTTTCCCAAATTAGGATCAAATGCATTTTAGTGGAGCTTTGTATCTTTTAAAAAATTTCCCTCCCACACCAACTGTCTGCTGATACATGGCGCTGAGTTTAAGCTATTTATTATCAAGTTCACAGCTGCTTAACTAGAATCAGTGGCAGTATCAGTGTTACAGCGTGCAGCATGTGTCTGTGTATCAGTGTGTGTTAGTGTTGGTGCTCTCACGTGTTTCCAGCATGCTCCCAGCCGGCTCAGTGTCTCCACTAGATCCGTCCTGACTCTCGCTCTCACCACCTAGTCAATTTTCCTCCTTCTTGGGCTTTCGGCAATCCCGCACCAAGTGTCCTTTCTTCCCACACCGCCAACAACGGTCCTCGTCTTCTTCGTCACGGCTCGCTGTTCCGCGTCCGCGGCCTCTGTTTTGCCATCTGCGTCTGCCGTGGTCGCGGTTACGTTCTTTCTCTTTCTTCTGTTGCTGGGCTTGAACTGCTTGAATCGCAGCCAGCGATGCCATGATTTTCCTTGCTTTTTTATCTGCTGCCCTTTTCTCAGCCCTCAACTTTGTCTCCTTGGCCTTTTTAAAGTCCACTGTCCATGGCCTGTACACCAGTACTTGCCCATCTCCCGCGGCCACTTCAATCACAGGCGCTGTCACGTGTCCCTCTGCTCCTGGTTCGGCCGTGGCCGAGTCTGTGATTTTCTTGAAACCCAGGCCCGACCGCGTTGCGGAGCTGAGGTTGTATGGTGGGGGACTCAGACTCAGGTTTCTGAGTGTTTCTTGTAGAGTGGCATATGTGTTAGCCAGATCTGATGTGGTTAACGATGCAGATGGAGATAGGGGCGATGAGTGGAGATGTGGAAGCTGAGGTTGAGGGCCAGGTGCAGGCTGAATTTCAGGTGGAGGTGGAGGTGGAGGTTGGGGCTGCTGTGGCTGTCGAGATGCAGGTGGGGCAGAGTCCAGGTCCGGATCCAGCTTCAGACACCGGGGCACGGTCCTGTTGGAGCCCTGCCTACGCTCTGCTTCATGCATCCACATGTCAAAAGCTTTCCAGTCTATCTCAATTTCCTTTTCTTTTTTATTTTTACTATTTAGTTGCTCTTCCGCCATTATCTGTAATCTCATGTGTAGGAACTCCAGCTGTTTAACGCTGAGGCTTCCTGTTCTTGGAAATTTTAACTCTCTGACCCACAGATCTAATTGGGCTATGGCTTCCTTCCCATAGTTAATCATCATGTACTTTACATTTGGTGCCTCATAATCTGGTCCCTCGGATGGATTGCCTTCAGAGGGTTTGCTATTACCTGCTCCCATGATTATTCTCTCAGACGTTTGCAATTTTATTTAAAAGAAAATCAAATTTAGATTTACTTTTTTTTTTTTTTTTTTTTTTTTTACCCACTATTACTCCTTTAATAGTAATAAGAAAAGTGTCACTGTTAAATTATGATTTTTTGTTTTAAACGGACAAATTTAGGTTACTTTTCTTTAATTACTAATTAATTTACCATGAAAATAGTACTACTAAATTTGGATTTTTATTTTATTTTCATTTAACAGATTCCAACCTTTTTAATTTTACTCTTATTTTTTTCTTTTTCAGACAGTCAAAATTGTTAAGCCAACCTAAACAGACAAACAAAATATACTTCTAAGTCTAATGGCTTCTAATCACAGGAATAGGGACTTGAACCCTGTTTTTTCTTTTTGTGCTAAATCTAGTGGACTTGAACCACAAGAGTAAGGACTCTAACCTTATTTTATTTTATTTTTTCCTCTTACTGCTAAGTCTAGTGGACTTGAACCACAAGAATAAGGACTTGAACCTTATTTTGTTTTATTTTCCTCTTTTACTGCTAAGTCTAGTGGACTTGAACCACAAGAATAAGGACTTGAACCTTATTTTGTTTTATTTTTTTCAAAACTCACCAGAAAGAAACAGCGAAGTGTCTTCTGTAGCCACCGAGTTCGTTAGACCCCAACAGTGAGAGGACTCCGTTTTCCCAGACGTCAGGCCCTCCTCTCAACCTTCCTTTGGGGAGTTAGAGGTTTCCCAAGGGCTTGGCCCCTGGAGCGCGCGTTCTAACACCCTCGGTCCAGAGGTCCCGGAATCCGCTCACGGATGAGGTCCCTTCGTGGTCGCCAGATTGTGGTGGCAAAAAATGTTGCTCCTTCACCAAAGTATTAAAAAAAGGATAACTGGACACGTCAGCTGTCTTTCTTGAGTTTTAATATAAGGCATTCATGAATGGAGTCACACACACAACCAACCAGGAGTACAGTCAGTGAGTGAGTGAGCTGAAGAAGTTTAGAGACACGCTATCTTATAGTTCAACAAAGCTTTGAACAGACAAAATATATGGCGCCATGCCTGGCTTCACCCCCTGATAGTGAGAGTGGTAAATCTCCACAGGCACTGTGTCAAAGAGTCCTGACCTCGGGCCTGCTCTGTGTGGATATTGCTTCCCCTGATAAAGCCACATAAATTGTCATCATAGGAATGTTCACTCGAATAACATGTTTGTGCCCTAGTCTTAAAGCATATAACATGCTATGCCAAAATTTCCCATTACATTATGAAGAAAAAAA
>NW_028221137.1:0-7193 GCF_045865225.1 Trachurus japonicus | reverse complement strand
TAAGTATTTAAAAAGAAAGGAGAAATTAAAAACGAAATGATTCCATTTTCCAGACTTTTCTCTCACTAATCCACTCCTGACATATTCTTCAACATGTACTCACATATTCACACACTAATGCTGCAACCATCAGCATTGTATCCATTCATCATTTTCAAACACAGGACAGTGTCCTGCCTGTGGGACTGCGACAGCACAAATGTCCCTGCATAGGCTACAATACATTTTCACATTGAAGCTGGTGTTGCAGAGCAGAGTGTGCTCTGACTTGTAAAGAGCACATAAGTTTAAAAAAGGCCTGGCAGAAGTCCTATTCTATATATATATAAAAGAAGAAAAAGGAAAAAAAAAAAAAGGGATAACAATCAGGATTTATTTAGTGTGAAGCAAAGCCGGACGAATGCTATAGCTGAGATAACCATGGCAACCACTCTGCCCCCACGCAGGCCTTTCATCATCTGTCCTCTTTGTATTCAGCAGCAGGAGACGCACTCATGGGAGCTGTCCAGTGCTGAACCTCTACACATACAGTACATGCTGGAGAGGAAATTAGGGAATTCCTGAATACCATCATCATCTGATTAAAAGAGGAGCAGGAACCAAAGCACTGCAGAGCAACAAGGGACCTCGCTGGCACCACAATGCTGTCATAAAACTCACAGCTTTCATTATTCACTGAACATAACTGGCTTTGTTAACGGTTAGTATCAAAAACCTGCTTGTTTCTGTTCTAACCTGCTGCTAATCATGTGATTACTTAAGAGCTGCTTTCAAGTAGGAGTGATTCATTCTATAAATGACTTATTCTTCTACTGCATGGTCAGGCATCTTTTTCTTTTTCTTGTGAATGCAAAATTGCAGTGCCATGTTGTACGGTACAATATCTTGGCTATTTTTTGTTGTGGTAATCTGATGCTCCAAGTCACTGAAGAGAAAGGAGCCTTACAGTAGGGAGTTCTGCTCACCACAGAGATCAACAGGCAGCCTTTAGATTCACACTGTGTAACTTCTGCCTCTGGAGGTCTCATTCTAAACAATAACAAAGAATGATTTCTTCACCACCATTACCAAAAACACTGAATGAGGCGGATTCACATTTAAAATTAGTGATTGACTGATGTTGTACTGTTGTAGAGAGGATAGAGATGTCAGGGTTCAGAGCTGAGACTGATATTAATCTTTGCTCTGATACTTTTCTAAAAACGTATGAAGTAGGATTTTACCAGCAGCTGAGGTGAACACCACTAGAACATGGTCACATGTGGTTTAACTCTTACCACAAAGGCTTAGTCCTATAGCGGCAGCAGCCCACCTTCCAGTCATGGTCCTGATGTCATTCCCTGTCTCTTTCTACCTGACTTCCCTGTCTTTATCACTGTAGATATCAGAGTATAGGCAAACGTGCCCAAAAGCCCTATTCACATGGGATTAGCATTACCTGGGGGCCTCTGGTAATTTGTAATAATTGTGGAATTCCCCCGCAAATTTCACCAAAGACCGACGTCCCGTGGTAAAACTAGTCCCATGCGAATCTGCATCTCAGTGATTGAGGGGCATTTTTTGTTTTTGTTCTTTTTATTGCCTCTTTTATTGTCCTTTTCTACTTCTTCCCCGGTTGAAACCATACTGTACGGGTTGAAACATGGAGGCTGCGGTGGAAATTATGAGCGGCATTTTCAAAGGCCTTTTAGGTGCAAACACGGGCTCAACTGCTCAGATCCATAAAAAGAGCGAAATTTAGGAGGATATTGAGATGGATGACGGCGGCTTTCAACAGGCTTAATACAAATGCCACGACGGCCCGTTATTGTGACAACAACTGCACTGTTGTGAAGTCACGTTGCTGCGTAGACATTTTATTTACATTTGCTTCGCACATGGATGTGACAGCAGCGGATGTTACCACGTGCACAGCTTTGACGTCATATCGGAGCCAAACGTCAGTAAATTCGAGTAAAAATACAGACTTCACTTATCCCGTGCGAAACCGCAAGAAACACAGACGTGGGGGGGGTAATTTACAAATCACCAGACGTCCCCAGGTAATACTAATCCCGTGCGAATAGGGCTAAAGACAATATGACCATAGGATATGACGTCATTGATAGATGACTAATGATACGTACCATCACTATAATTAAAATCCCAGATTTCTCTTGTTTCAGAATTGATGGAAAACATTTGCAAAAATGTAGGAACCCAGCTCAACGACACTCAACATATAGGCCTAGGTCTATTTATTTTTAGAGGAAAGGTACAGAAGCTCTGAAATGACAACACTGGCCTTCTGTTTTATGTCACTATCAGAAAAGACAAAGGGTTTAAACCTTAACCAGGGACTCATTCTCACCTCGCACAATGGAAATGGCACAGGTCCCAGGTCTTGTTTGGTCTGTTCTTGACTTGATCGTCCTACAACAGTTGTTTATCCTCTTTTTTTATACTGTATAGATTTGGATCTTTAACTACAAGCATCAGTTTGTTGCTCAATACCAGACTGAACAAGCCAAGTCTTTGATCGTGTTTCTGTCCAACCAATGATTTCACTTTCACTATTCAGCGATCTAGATAAGGACAGTGTAGTGTTAGTGCAGCCTGACTCACTTCAACCACAAACGACCGGCTTCACCATACACCAGCTCCTGCCTGCAAATCATCCTCAGCCCAAACTCTGCTCCATCAGCTCTGGACTGAAATCACCATACAAGCTGAGCAGACAGTTATCTGACCCTTGTTGCCTGGCAACCGCTGCCTCCTAGGGAGTGTCACCAACCACTCTGGGTCCAACTGAGAGGGGCTCAGTGTTGCTGCCAAAACAGACAGGACTTAACCTCTGACAGTGCTTTGCATTTATTGTCCACTGGTGTTCCACCACCCTCTGCTCCACATCCATGCAAACATATGGAGACACCACAGGTATGATCCAATAGACGGATGGATGCTTACAGCAGGCCTAGTATCCACACTGTCAGAGCATCTCAAGTCCAACAGGTGCTTAACACGCAAGGAACCAGACTGCCATGTAAAAGTAGGTTAACAATGACAACATATAAAGGAAATACTTATTTTGACTCTAACCAAGCCATGACTGTAATCCAAAGTCTTTTCTTGCTAATTTACCGGTAGATAATAAATAATCCTATGAACTACGCTGTCTCTAGTTATATGTGTTCAGTCCAAAAGCTTCAGTTCATTGAAAATATTACTATTCACATCACATTAAAATCCACAAAATATTCCCTCTCAGATATAACGATTAAAAAAAAGCATTTGTGTACTGTAGCTATGTACTGTATATTTAACACAGAGGTATTAAAACAAATAAACAAATGCATCACAATGAACAAACTGAGAACCTCAAACATATAAATATTTCTGCAGTCGCACAGTAACACTTCCATATTTACTGGCTGACAGAGTTTGTGATACTCTTGAGATTTTAATTATGCTCATTGACCATCTGGAGCTCAGTGTCTGTGGGAAACCTGTTAACTTATTACGAGTCTCATCATTCCTCGCAGATCTTTGCTTCAACACTTCAAAACTGACAACATGTTGTTGATTTTTGCAGCACAAGAAGAAATCATCATCAAAATGAAAATGGTTCAACCTTTGGGAAGCATGAAGGTGCTCAGTGATTTCTGTGGAAATCTGTGCCGTAATTTATGAGATGTTTTGGATATTATGGTGACATTTTCATCTGAGGGTGTCCAAAATGTAAATAATTCATCCTCTGCAGAGTAAACATTCGTTCACTTTACCACAATGCATTTCCAAAATTGTGGAATGACTTGGCATTTTCTGCACTCAAAACAATCATTGCCTATGCCTGTTTTGTTTTTTGCTTCTCCGAGCCACAACCAACCATCCTGGGCCGGTGGTTGTCTCCTCACTATATCAGGGTTTCCCGCAGCGCTTTCCTGTTAAGGCGGCCGCCTTAACAACAAAGAGCTGCCGCCTAAACTAACGTCTTAAAAAAAAAAAAAAATGTAGCGATATTCGCCGCCCCCGCCCCCCCCCCCCCCCCCCCCCCCCCCCGGTCGGACGATGGCCGCATCCTCTCACACACACACCACAGAGAAGCGCGCATGCATTACAGCAGCGCGTGTTAAAAGCGAAAGTTAATACGGCGCGGCAGAGATGGGGACTCGAGTTTGCGACTCGAACTCAAGTCGCACTTAAGTCGCACCCACAGAGACTTCAGACTTGACTTGGACTCGTGTTTTGAGACTCGTGAACAATCATTATTTTTTTGGCTCGTGCCTCCCTCCTGACAGGACGACCGACGATCTTCTTTTTTTTATTTTTTATTTTTTTGCTGTTAACACACCACTAGCGAAGCAGCGCCACATGGCCGGTAACGTTACTCAGATGGAGGTTAGATCTTCATATTGAACTCCTACAGAGTGCAGCCAAACACCAGTGTCTAAAGAGAGAGGAACAGCAGAGCTCCTCTGACAGCGCAGTCAGCTGCGGGTGAGTGACAGGTGACTGTGAACCGGCTTTTTTTTTTTTTTTTTTAATAGCGGCACCGTCCGTAGCCTACTACATGTGAGGCACAACGTCCGTTTGTTGTTAAACTTTCCTTCACGGGGACTAGCTGCTGCATAACTGGCACATATCAGGCTACTGTAGGCTAAATCCTCCTGTTTATTTATGTTTTTGCTGTGAAATATCACTGAAGGCTCGTATGGAAGTCTGGACGTGTCGACACGCCCCCATGAGTTGACGGAGCTAATTAAAAATAATAATAACAACCAGTTCTTCTCTCAGAAACATGCGGTTCCAGAAAGGTTTTGCTGCACATAAAGATGTGAGCTATAGCCTACCACCCAGATCTAATGACCTATAATTAACAGCCTAAATCATTTTCCATGTTGTTCATCTGGGTTTTCTGAATTCAACAAAGCAAAAAAAAGAGAGAAAAGGCCAGTGCAGAGGGGCAGAGCAGCCTTGATTCTTTCTTGACTCAGAATACAGTTTCCTTTAAAGGAAAGCTTTCATTGTGTGTTTTCTTCATATTGCATTGCAATATCCTGTTTAAAGTGATCATATAATAAACAACTAATCAATAGGCTACTGTATAGATAAAGGAGTGATAATAACCTACAGTAAATGCTTTGAATCTCTTAGATTTAGCTGTGCAGTACTCTTAGTAGAGCGGATAGCAGCAGATGATAAAGGGTCATTACAACCAGAAGAGACAGGAGACTTTGATTTTTTAGAGACTTGAGACTTGACTTGGACTCGTGACCAAAGACTTGAGACTTGACTTGGACTTGCAAAAAAAGACTTGTGAACATCTCTGCGGCGCGGTGCGCCCCCCCCCCCCCCCCCCGTCAACAGATCCACAACGCCCCCCCCCCCCCCCCCTCGACAGGTCAGACACCACCTTAACTAACAAATTTTCTGGGGGAAACACTGTATATCATTATAGCGAAGGGACAACCATCAGGAATGGGGGACATCTCCACTTACGGTCATGGTGGAAAAAGAAACCTTAGTTTTTAATAGAGATTAGGGGTGGGCGATATGGCAAAAATATCATATCACGTTTTTTTTTTAAATAAAATAACGATCTTGATTTTATCACAATCTTAAATCGAAAATGAAAAACAGACAATTTAGGTCAAAGAGCCTTTCTGAACAGATTTTACTGGGCTCTATGCACAGCTCCACTACTTCATGAATTTAAAGCAGAACTTTGCAAGTCGGCCGGAAATAGCTCGCTCCTTCGTTGGTTTCTCTTTTTTTCCCTCTCCGGAGCTCCCCCACAGTTCTGGGAGGCACATGTCACTGTCGTAAAAAAAAAAAAACTCGCCGCCACCACCTCCTCCACCCCCCCTACACGTGCTTGTGTTTACTGCTGTTTGCTAAGCCCTGCTAACACCGAGCTAACGCTAACACGGAGCTAATGCTAACACGGAGCTAACGCTAACACCGAGCTAACGCTATGCTAACACGGAGCTAACGCTAATACAGCCACACACAGGCACAAAGACACAGACATACACACACAGGAATAAAGGTTCCAAAACGCGAAGGTGTGTGTGTGTACGTGTCATGATGTATTACATTATCTTGTAAAAGACCCATGGTGTGTGTATCTGTGTTAGCATTAGCTCCCCGTTAGCCACAAGCTGAACTTCATCAGTAAACATTTCATGTTTCCATGGTTTCCTCCGACTTTCCGAACTCAAACCAATCACGATTCGTGACATGCATGACGTCATATGCGTTCTTATCTCGTACTGCCGTAAGGCAGTTTCTCACGATACTTCTATCCATTGACGAGATTTGTAACACCGAGACGGACGACTGATCTTGCAAGTGCGGTTTTCAGCCAGTGGGGGGGGTGAGCGCATTGGCCTAGACCCCATTCACTTCATAACAGGTCACTCAACCATTACAGTGACTCTGAGCCACAATAATTACAGCCCAAATCCTGCATAGTTCTGCTTTAAGGCAGCTCCTTTCCTGTCTTACATTATTGGACAAATTGTAGTCTGGCCTGACGGAAGTGCGTTGCTGCGATTAGCCTCTGATTGGTCGGAACGAGCCACCCGGCGGAAGTCCCGCCTCCGTGCTGCAGCTTTCACAGTCCGTCCGGTAAAGGGAAACATCAACAAACAACAACAGGGGGCGTCGCGTGGCGTAGTGGTTAGAGCGGGCGCCCCATGTATAGAGGCACAGTCCTCGCTGCGGTCGGCCCCGGTTCGAGTCCCGCGTCGGGCGCCATTTGCTGCATGTCATCCCCCCTCTCTCTGCCTCCCCATTTCCTGTCTGTCTCAACTGTACTATCTATAAAGGCATAAATGCCCAAAAAATATACTTTAAAAAAACAAAAAAAACAAACAACAACAGGAACCGAACCATGGATCCGTGTCATGAACCGAACAGAAGAATACATATCCGTCAGCGGTTGCCAACCGCTGTTAAACCGAACAAAATAATAAATATCCGTCAACGGTTGCCGACCGTCGTTACACCGCGGACCGAAATCCAGTTTCCAACCGGCAATATTTTGCAAGCGCGCCGTTGCTACGGCGTTGCTACGGCGCCGACCACAACGATTGTGACTGGTTGAAAGAATTCCAAACGGCCGGAGCGTTTTTTTCTCTGATCGCAGAATCATAGGCGGAGCAGCCAGACTCTCCTTCTTCTTTGGAGGAGGGTCTGGCGAGCGAGACTAG
>NW_028221136.1:0-10906 GCF_045865225.1 Trachurus japonicus | reverse complement strand
TGTGCTTGTAATGAGGAAGAAAAACTTGCTCCGCTGTCAGATTTTTCTACTTATTCCAAGTGAAAATCTGCTTGAAAGAAGTAAAAAGTGTCTAAAAACAAGGTACTTTTTAATGTGATGAGTCTTATTTTAAGTAGAATGAGATTTGTTTTGACTAGAAATAAGACAAATATTCTTTTTTTTTTTTTTTTTTGTGATCAATTTTTTATTTTGTTTTATTTCATTACAATTCCATTTATCCATTCCCCTTGACCCCACCCTTGTCCCGGGTCCTGGGGGTAACATTAGGTTAGGGTGATTACAGGGAAAAACAAAAACAACAAACAAACGAAAATAAATAAATAGTTATCAATAATTATCAAAAGTACATAGCAGACATATTCATGAAACAGAGAAAAACAAAACAAAACAAACCAAAAAAAAAAAAAAAAAAAAAAAACAACAAAAAAAAAAAAACACACGCAAGCCCATCAAAACAACGCTTTGACATTCTCAGCTGCCGCTTCTAGGTTATGTATAGCTTCTACCTTTGCCTTTTGGGCACGGGCACTGGAGATTTCTAGTGACAAAATTTCATAAAATGATAATTTCCACAGATACACATTTAAAACATGTGGTGGTTTCCATCTTTTTATCAACATCTTTTTAGCAGCAGTTAAACCTGCAAACAGTACTCTCTTCTTAAGAAATGATAAATTCAGAGGGGTGTCATCATTCAGAAGCAATATATGTGGTAAACAAGGTATATTTGTCTGAATTAAACGTGAGAGAAGATTCGAAATACTGAGCCAAAAGGAATAGACTCCAGGGCATTCCCACATCATGTGCATGTATGTGCCCAACACTTGGTGAGGACATAGTTGGCATAATGGGTTCTGGGTAATATGGATCTGGCAGCATCGTCTTGGGGATAGATAGAATCTTTGTATTAACTTATAATGAATTAACTGATGGTTGTGATTACGGGATGATAGGGAAATATTACTCCAGACTCTCTGCCAGTTGATGCTAAACCCGTAATCTTTAGTATCCATATTCCAGACGAGAACAATGCCTGCTGGTCCAGTTAATCTTCCTTGTAGCTCATTATATATATAAGACACAAAACCTTTTCTTTAATCTTTGCAGTGTACAAAAGATGCATTAGGGGATGAATTAATAGTGTTTGATTCCATGGGACACCATATGTACGCATTGCTGTGCGCAGCTGTAAATAAAAAAAGAAAGAGGTGCCAGGCAAGTTATAAGTTTGTCTAAGTTCATGAAATGATCTAAGACTGTCTTCATTATACATATCGGACAGAGTATGAACTCCCTGGTTTTGCCAGGAGGAGAATATGATTGGTTTACCACCTATAAGCAATAAATTGTTTCTAAAGATTGGCGTATCTAAGTGCCACTTTGAATCCCATTTAGCTAATTTGACTATATTATTCCAAACTAAAATAGAGTTTGCGATAATTGGTCCAAATTTGTTCAGAACAAAATTTTGGGGAGAGGCCTGAGAAAAGAACATCCTTAAGCATAAAGGGGATACAATATGATGCTCTATATTCACCCAAGGTGTGTCTGCATTTGGGTCAAACCACCTTGATACAGATTTCAGCATAAAGGATAGGGAATACAATTCAAAATTTGGCACTGAGAGGCCTCCTAAGGTCTTACTCTTCTGAAGCGTAGGCCTACTGATTCTTGGGTGCTGGTTTTGCCATATAAATTTAAATACCAACCCTTGTATCTTCTCCCAAAAACCAGCTGGTGGGGGTAAATGTAACATATTTGCATAAAAATTAACCTTGGGAAGAATATGGGACTTAACCACTGATATTCGAGTAGAGAAGGAAATTGATAGTGCAGACCATCTGTTTAGTTCATCAGATATTGAATTCTTTAGGCGCTTATAATTTTTAGAAACAATTTTTTCAAGAGATGGATATATGTCGATTCCAAGATACTTAAAATGTGTGGCTACTGGGATCCCCGCATCCACTGCAGGTTGTTCATAGCGGCATTTAAAGGAAGCAGAGAGGACTTGCTCAGATTTATCTTGTGTCCAGATATTAAACTGAAATTATGGAAAATCTTCAATGCGGCAGGAAGGGAAGACAGCACATCATTAAGAAATAATAATAAATCATCCGCATACAGAGAGGTCTTATGATAAGTTCTGCACACTGATATTGGCTTTACCTCATCTGAATTTCTGATTTTTTGTGCTAGGGGTTCCAGAGATAATGTGAACAACAGCGCAGAGACTGGACACCCTTGGCGAGCTCCTCTTTCTATAATAAACGGAGTAGAGCTTTGTTTAGATGTAATGACCACAGCAGTTGGATTACAGTACAACGTTTTTAGCATGCCAATGAAATTGTCACCAAAGCCCATAGTTTCCAGAGTATGCCACAGATATTCCCATTCGAGCCTGTCAAAGGCTTTTTCAGCATCTACTGAAAGCACTGCACAAGGTGAAGCCATATTAGTACCAGCATCAACAATATGTAAAAGACGTCTCATATTATCAGATGCATATCTTTGTTTAACAAAACCCGTTTGGTCGGGATGGACCAAAGTTGGCAAAACTGTCTCGAGCCTTTGAGCCAAGACCTTTGCATAAAGCTTTATATCTGCATTAAGCAGTGACAGCGGGCGGAAGCTGGAACATAAGGTGCTATCCTTGCCTCTTTTATGTAGCAAAGTGATGATAGCTGTATTTATATCTCTGTTGAAGGATCCCAAATTGATGGCTTGTTGAAACATTTCAAAAATAAATGGGCCCAAATCATCCCAAAATTTTAAATACAACTCAGGAGGGATTCCGTCCAGGCCTGGGGATTTGCCATGATTCATGCATTTAATTGCCTCATATAATTCATTAATTGTAAGTGGGGAATCTAATAAGTGTCTCTGCTCTTCTGATAATTTGGGTAAATTTAAGCCATCAAAAAAGGAAACAAGATCATTTTTTGAAAAGGTTGCTTCAGAAGAGTACAGCTGTTGATAGAATAACTTAAATTCATGATTAATTTCCAGGGGATCATATATCACTTCACCCTCTCTGTTTTGGATTGCGACAATGTCTGCTTTTTTATCATTACAGTGAATTTTTCTTGACAGAACAAAACTAGGTCTATTTCCATTTAAGTATTGAGTTTCTCTCGCTCTATGGATTAGAAACTCTGCTTTTCGCATAAGAAAAGTATTTAGTTCAGCCTTAACCTCCCCTAATTCTTTTTCCCTCTCTTGGTCGTGCTTGTTTTGTTGTTGGGATGTCAGAGATGCAAATCTAGTCTCCATCTTTGCTAGTTCTTGGAGATAAGTCCGATTACGTGCTGATGCAAATGAGATTGTACAGTTACGGATACTTCCTTTAATTGCATCCCATAAAAATCTTACATCGACAAGACAAATATTCTTGGAAAGATTTTGAGTTTTTGCATTGATAGTGATGGATCTTAGCTCTGGTCCGGTCTGGTGTGTTTCTATAGATGAGAATGTGAAGCTTAATGATGATGATGGTGGTGAATAGGACTGTCGTTATAGTTGTTATTAAGCTAGACTTGGAGCCTGTAACTTACTGCTGCATTTCTTTAACATGCTGCTGCTTGTGGGAACAGAGATATCATCATCATCATCATCATCATCATCATCATCTCCTGTTGCTGCTGCTGGAAGTCGTGACTCTTGTTGTATAGGATTCACTGGGTTTCATGCTGCTGCTGCTGCTGCTGCTGCTGCTGCTGCTGCTGCACTGCAAAAAAAATCTAATATCTTACCAAGAATATTTGTCTTATTTCTAGTCAAAACAAATCTCATTCTACTTAAAATAAGACTCATCACATTAAAAATAGCTTGTTTTTAAGACACTTTTTACTTCTTTCAAGCATATTTTCACTTGAAATAAGTAGAATAATCTGACAGTGGAGCAAGTTTTTCTATCTTATTAGGCTACAAGCACAAAAAACTTCCTTTCACTGGCAGATTTTTCTACTTATTTCAAGTGAAAATTTGTTTGAAACAAGTGAAAATGATTTAAAAACAAGTTCATTTTTAGGTGATGAGTCTTATTTAAAGTGGAAAGAGATTAGTTTTGACTAGAAATGAGACATTTTGACAAGAAATAAGACAAATATTCTTGGAAAGATTTTGAGTTTTTGCAGTGTAGAGAAAGTGAAAACAGCCCAAAGCAAAACTGTTGAACTGAACTCAGACCGACGTCTCAGAAATTATAATAATCTTTCAGCTTTTTCCTTGTTGTTGTCGTCTTTTTTGTCGGAGCTAGGGCTGGCTGACAACTCTGAGTTATTATTTGAACAAAACCAAATTCCATCATAACTACAGAGAATCCATCAAACTGAATCATTGATGTGGTGAATAACAACAGACACACACACAGCTGATTGGCTTCTCACTGCTGCACTAATTACATCTGCTACAGAGATTTTTCTTTGCTTGAATTTCCATGTGTTGAACTCAGCGGTCCCATGCACCTGACAGAGCTGCTGCTGCAGGGGGAGATGGGGGGATGGGGGGGTCGGGGGGGGGGGGGGGTCGTTGTGTCCTCCAATCAGAGGCCAAAGGTCAGTGAAAGGAACCTGAAGCCGAACTAGGTCAGACAGGTCGATGTCTGTTGACTCAGCTTCCTGGATTTGTAATCTCTAAGATTATGCCAACCTCAATCCACATTGTTTGTTTGAGTTCCTGTTGCTTAATAGGCTTTACTGATAAGTTACCCTCTGCTGCAACGCACTGCAGGTCTGCAGCCCGCTCTTTAATTAACACTTTCTACTTTAGTCCCTCTCTGCACTAAAAACAACACAAACCTCCAGTGTGTGTGTGTGTGTGTGTGTGTGTGTGTGTGTGGAAATGCTCAGTGATTCTTTGTATTACAGTGTGAGTGTGCAGATGCATCCTAACGCTATTAGCGGACACTAGAGCTGCAACAATTCATCGATTAATCAATTATTAAGTCAATCGTCAACTATTCTGATAATCTAATAATCGGTTTGTGTGTGTGTGTGTGTGTGTGTAGTTATTTAAGAAAAAAAGTCCAAATTCTCTGATTTCAGCTTCTTAAATGTGAATATTTCTGGTTTCTTTGTTCCTTTATGACAATAAACTGAGTCTCTGTTTGGTTTCTGGACAAAACAAGACATTTGAGGTTGTCGTTGTCTTGTGGTTTGAGAAACACTGATTGATGTTTTTCAACCTTTTTAACATTTTATTGACCAAACAACTAATCAATTAATCGTTTAAATAATGGACAGATGAATTGATAATGAGAGTAATCGTTAGTTGCAGCCCTATAGCGGACACCCCAGACAAACCCAGTGTCTCTAGCTCAGTTAATTCATCGTCCAACAGAGAGATGAAGCTGATGATGATGATGATGCTGCTGCAGCCAGAGAACAGAACAGACGTATCAGCTCTGATCATCATCTGCCCTCATGCATTTCTCAGCAAGACGCTGTTTTGTTTCCTTCACTCACAGTCACAGTCTGGATGCTGCAGCCTCGTGCAGGTCTGGCTGTCTGAAGCCAGAGGGACCAGAGCTGCAGGTCTCGGTCTCGGCCTCGGCCTCGGCCTCTTAGCAGCCGAGCCGTCTGTGAAGCTGCTGCTCACGCTGCTGTTTACTCTGCTGTTTACTCTGCTGCTGCTGCTGGAGCTGTGAACATGTAACAGGTCACATGACACCACGGAGGATTACTGAACCTCCTTCTATCTGCAGCTCAGAACGAATGCATGGAAACAAAACAGAAAAAAACAGACCGTTAATAATATCAGAGCTGTGGTACTGTAACACAACGGAAAGTCAAAGCAGTCGTATTAATCCTCCTCTGGTGAAAAGTGAAGTGGTGGTTTGTGGTGTAATTATCCTCTTACTTCATCTGTGACAACAACTCAAAGGGTTTTTCTTTTATATTAGTAAACCCAAACACAGCTGCAGGACTCTAACCAGTGTTGAATATATTCATTTGTGGACAAATAACAAACCTCTAATTTATATTTATTATCATTTATCTGTCAATCGTTATTTTTTATAGAGTCTACAAAATGTTAATAGTCACAAATATGTCAGTGGAGATGTTCAGAGCTCAGGGTTATAAAGACAAAAACAATCGTTCAATTTACAAGGATAAAAAGAAAAAAAAAATCAGCCAGGACCAGATATTATATAATATGTTTGAAAAGTGTTTTAAATGACGAGGCTCTGGCTTTAAACTGCTGTTTTTTATCGGTACAGATAATTTATCGGCCCAATATTGACTGATATTATCGGCCAATAATTAATCAGGCCAAAATACACAGATAAGTCTGGTAATGACATCACTATAGAGCCAACTATAATAAACCAACCAGTTGATATGAAACAGTAACAAATGTTGTTTTTTTGAAGATTCATAACTGTTGGATGTTGGTCGACTGTAATGAGCTGTATTAAACTTAAATTAAATTCATCTTTACTCACTAAACGTCTTATTAGCCTTTCTTAACCTGAGCTGTGAATATAAACTATTAGAAATGTTTTACCCGTATCAGTTTATCGTGCCTCATCCCTAGTTTGTTTTTTTTATCTTTATCTTTTTTCTGGAACTTCATTTTCCTCAGTAGCCTGTGGGAATGAGTTTGCTCCGTTTTCATCAGCTGACCAACGTATGGAGCTTTAGTCACATGTGTTGTCACTGAAAACTGGTGTAACTTGAATTTTATGACCTCATCGTTATTCATATGACAGAGTTGTCCTACAGTGTTTTTCTTCTAAAGATTCATTCATTTCCTTCTGGAGGTCCATGCAGTCCACTGAGGAACTGGACTCTCCTTGTACTTCAGACTCAGTCGTGTCGTGTTCCCACCACCACACACACACATACACACTGTGGAGACATGTGGCAGACAAACACATGCACAACACACACACACACACACACGCCTCGTTGCACATCATATGATGAGTGTGTAGCTGCAGTCGCTGGGAGGAATGTCTCGGTTTAGACTCACAGGACTCAGAATAGAGCCAGAGAAGCTCCGGCATGCAGGATTCTTCATGAACATAATATCTTTGTGTGATGATGAATTATGTGACGACCTTCACTAATACGCTGCAAAGTTCCCGGGAGTGCATATTTGTGTATAAGTCATAACTCCCCCCCTCTCCTCCTCTTCTTCCTCCTCCTCCTCCTCTTCCTCGCAGCAACAGCCAGGGCCTGAGCTGAGCTGAGCTGGTGATGGTAATAGGACCATGTTTTCCCTGCTGCTTACATACATACATGTATATATATATATATATATAGGCAAGGCAAGGCAAGGCAATTTTATTTGTATAGCCCGTTTTTAGAAACAGTTTGTCTCTTTGGCTTTACATGGCATCATAACAACATCCTCTGTCCTATATATAAACATATATATGTATATAAAACAGAAAGATCAGTGAGCAAACTTAAATTTAGCAGCGACTGACTGCTCCGTCTCACTGTGCTTCATAAACACAGCAGCTCTCAGCTTATTATGTTTGGCCAGAAGTCAGTCAGGAAACAGGAAGTGTGGAGTCTGGAGGCTGAAGTGGAGGCTGCCCCCTCTGGACACAGACAGTCACAGGACCATTAGGATCATTATTACTATTATTACTGATTATATATGGAGGTAAAAGAAGATGAAGCTGGTTTTTCTCTGTTGTAAATGTTCCTGTTCATTCGTGATGTAGGTAACTGTCACACTGCAAAAACTCAAAATCTTTCCAAGAATATTTGTCTTATTTCTTGTCAAAATGTCTCATTTTTAGTCAAAACTAATCTCTTTCCACTTAAAATAAGACTCATCACCTGAAAAGTAACTTGTTTTTAGATCATTTTCACTTGTTTCAAACTAATTTTCACTCGAGTTAAGTAGAAAAATTTGCCAGTGAAAACAAGTTTTTTGTGCTTGTAATAAGAAAGATTTTTCTACTTATTTCAAGTGAAAATCTGCTTGAAAGAAGTAAAAAGTGTCTAAAAACAAGCTGCTTTTTAATGTGATGAGTCTTATTTTAAGTAGAATGAGATTTGTTTTGACTAGAAATAAGACAAATATTCTTGGTAAGATATTGAGTTTTTGCAGTGCATGGTGACATCACACTGAGTCTTGGAGAGATGGTTCTCTGCAGGATTTCCACCTTAACTCAGCTCCATGTGTCCCTTGTCTCCAGCTCCAGAGTCCTAGTTCTGGTTAAATCAATGAGTTATAACTAGTTCCAGGGAGAATGGAGCGTCTCTTGGCTGAAAACCAACCTTGTTGATGACAGATAAGACTACACAGATATACACATGGTAACATGGTAGATGATAAATAACCTTATTTAAAGGGACAACGAGGAGTTTGTATTTGGTTACAAAAAAGTTTCATATTAATGTGGATGAATCTACGTTACCACTTGTTAATGGTCCATTTTAGATAAATCTATGGTTTTGTCTCTATGGTTATTTTGTTATTATTAGTGGTGGTGGAAATGCTGGGCGAGCCGACCAGCGTTTCTTTACTTTCGGTTTCGTGGCGAGTCATGAGAATAACGCCGCCGAATCTCCGTTTATGGTGGGAACTACGACGGTATGTGATCGTCTTCCAACCTCTGACTTTAATTCTTGATGAATGAAAACATTCTTGGCAAGACGGTCCAAGAATTTCACCGTGCACATGGAGGCTCATGGGAAATGTAGTATGCTTTACACTTTAATGCACATGGAGCAGAGGAGGGTTAGAGACACCAGACCTGGAGAGCTCAGGTTTAAAAAACAACTCTTGGAGCGATTTGACCAATCACGTAGTTTAAACTAACTGGTCAGTCAGTGGCCACGCCCCCTTCTCCACCTCTGATATTAGAGGATTTATATTCATAGTGGAGCAGCTTTTCTTTCTCCAGCCATGATGAATCTGTTATATTTCCTTAAAGTTGTCTGTTGTCTGCAGAGGAACTGTCCTCAGATCAGTCGACTGGATCTCCCTCCCTCGTTAAACATATGGCTGCTTATTGTGCTGCAGCTCCTCTTCCTCCTCCTCCTCCTCCTCCTCTTCCTCCTCCTCCTCCTCCTCCTCCTCTTCCTCCTCCTCCTCTTCTCCCCTGGAGCTTGATAGTTTTCTGTGTAATCATCTGCTCTTCTCACAGCAGGTTCAGCTGCAACACGCTGCAGGAATCTGACAACAACACTTTATTTTTATAGTTTTTATTAGAACCAGCTCATCAAACAGGCCCCAGTGTGTTCGCTCCGTACGTCTGCAGGTGTGAGAAGTGATGAAAGCACCTTAAAGAAAAGGCACCAAGTTGTTGGAAGCAGAGTGTGTTTTATTATGGGTTGATTCAGACTAGAAGTTGTGTGTTCATGAGGAATCATAAGGAGACGGTAACAAACCGACTCTGTGTTTCTCTCTCCTGCTGTAAATTCTCTGACGTGTTGCTGCTTGTTTTCTGATCGACAAATCAAGTTGTTGGAATTTCCTGTCTTTGCTGCTTTCCAGTGACGGCTTGTCACTGTAAAAAGAAAAAGAAAAAAAAGGAGAAAGAAAAAAGAAAAACCCTGAGAGCGTTTGGGCTCGGTGCCATTCTGTGTTTTCTCTACAAGTGTTTAGTGTCGGTGTGTTTAGTGTCGGTGTGTTTAGTGTCGGTGTGTTTAGTGTCGGTGTGTTTAGTGTCGGTGTGTTCGCAGCTCGTCGGCCTGAATGTGGGTCGATGTAATCGTCTTCGTCGATGCTTTTCTTCTCCTTCTTCTTCTTCCTGTTCTGTCTCTCATCTGTAACGCAGATGTTTAATCCCTCGTCTCCGAGTCAGCAAGGAGGGGAACGTCTCTAATCCATAGGAGGAGTGGACATGTCCCCTGATTGGACTGGAGGAGCAGGAGGAACAGCTGGAGCAGCTGGAACAGCTGGAACAGCTGGAACAGCAGCCTGGGT
Organism: Trachurus japonicus; assembly: GCF_045865225.1. NCBI lineage: Eukaryota > Metazoa > Chordata > Actinopteri > Carangiformes > Carangidae > Trachurus > Trachurus japonicus. The sequence continues at coordinate 991 of NW_028221136.1, read as the reverse complement.
GTGTCTGTGGCTCTCAGAGCCAAGGTGCAAAGATCACTGTTAGTTCATCTGTTTGTCTCCTCCACAAACACAAAAAAGTTCACTCAGTTTTGGAGGGAATTTGATTTTTCACTCAGTCGACATGTGATTTGTTTAAAAAAAAAAAAAAAAAAGAAGAAGTTTTATCTGTAGAGTGAAGTAATAAAGTTGCTAATGTAATCCTCAGTGAGTTTAATCACGCTGAAATGATCCGTCTGATTGCATCATAAACATCTCAGAGCGAATCTCAGTGTCGTATCGTTTTATGAGAGAGTCGCACAGGTCGACACCTTCTCCTGCCCCGCTGCTGTGTGTGTGTGTGTGTGTGTGTGTGTGTGTGTGTGTGTGTGTGTTGAGACGATCACTAGTGTAATTATTTCTAGTAATTACGACATGCAGCAGTAAAAGTCTGAGGACAGAGAGGAGGAGGAGGAGGAGGAGGAGGAGGAGGAGGAGGAGGAGGAGGGTGGGGGTGTTTGGTGAGGTCGACCAAACAGGACTCTGGACCACTGTTTGTTTCTGTCATTCAAAAGCGCCGTAACCATGGTAACCGCGGCCCCTATGACCTTCCACAGGAGCAACTTATTTGAATTCAATCTGTGACGTGGTTATGTAATGTAACATAACCAAGGTCTTGTGCTCAGACCTCAGGAAGCAGCAGAGAGATAAATGTGTGTTTCTCTCTGGAGCCATGGCGACCAAGGTGTTTTACTAGAAGCTTCTACGTAGTCCTAGCCTATCAGACGAGTCGACTGTGTGTCCTGGCGCTCTGCGGTTGCATCGAAGAGATAAGATGAAGTCCACGTTTAAAACCTTAAATCTTTTCTCTTCAGACTTTTTTATTAACTTTATACATTTTCATCTATTTTTGCAGAAAACTGAACTTATCTTAAAGAGGAACTATGTCTCTAACCCTCCTCTCCTCCATGTGCATTTGTTTCCAATAGAGAAATTAATCCATGGAGTGGTGGAT
>NW_028221135.1:0-12198 GCF_045865225.1 Trachurus japonicus | reverse complement strand
CTCTAAGAAATGAAATTGCCATGTTGTTCATACTATGTCACTTTGTTATGGTGAAATTACTATAATTATTAGGTTTTTACTTAAAACATAATAAGGTTTCTTTGGAATAACGTAATAAAATGAGATGTTAAGGCTACAAAACACAGCAAGTTCAAACTAACATAACTATCTCAATTAAATCATACATGCACGCCCACGCAGGTGTCAGACATGCGCAGTAGGGTACTTTCTTTCACTTTCAACCGTCACTACAGTGCAATGTGCTCACAGCTCTGGGGGAAGTCAACGTCCTTAAAAGATTTGGTAAGTACAAAAGTTTCCTAAATAATACAGTGTTAAACTGTACGTTGTGCTAACCGACGATAAGAGTTTTCAGTTTTTATTGCACTCGGTCATTTAGTTTGATAGAGTTTAGGTAATTGTCATTGCTAGCTTAAAATGCACACACGGTTTCTTGCTAACGTTAGCAACGTTCTTGTGGGCTCGTCACTTGGTATAAAAAAAAAACATGCCGTCAGCGATTTTTTTTTTTTTACTTTATAACACCTAACAGGAGTGTAGCTGTGGTGTTTTTGGTTACACAGATCGTGCTGGGTGAGTGATAGGTTTGTTAGTATGCAATGTGGAAAGTTTTAGCTGTTAGCCCTGCAACAGACATGCAGGTGTTGTGGATAACGTTAATTACACACGTTGTGGGTCACGCTAAGCAGATGTGACATGAAAATTAATTTCAGAGACTCTGGTTTAAATAATGTATCAGTTTCAAACTTTCAATACGTTCTGTAAATGTGACGCAGGAGTGTTTTGTGTTTAACATCTGTGCTTTTAAAGTAGCCTACTAACGTTACTTCTCTCCCAGAAGGCTGTTTAAAATGTTTATCTCTGACGTTTGGTAGGGATAAATTAGTTCAGGGTGTACCACTGAAATATTGTGCCACTGTTGTAAGTGTAACACTTAAATAGTTTTTTTTTTTTTAAATGTTAGGCTATATCATATTGTAAAAAATCTCTCTTCTTTTTAGGCTCTGGATGTGGAGGTGCAAACGTCACTCCTACCAGGTACCAGTCACTAAAACAGATGTTTATGTTTACACTTCCACATTATGTGATCATTTTTGGTTTCATGTGAAATTCTGTCCTATCTGTTGCAGGTAAATGCAGAGTCCACCCACTTTACCACCGACTCCCTGCTTTTGACCCTTGTGACCCAACAGGATGATGACGGGAGGGGCAACAACACGCAGTATCAGACCAATCCTGGTAGCCATGGACCAGGTGTGTACCCTCAGCATTTACTCTTAACATAAAAAAGCTGTTTGGTATTACTATATTTAACCTCTTTCCCTTGTTTTTTGAGTTTGAATCAAGTTTAAATATGCTTTAGTCCCTTATCATAATCAAATTCATTATTATTAAAGCAGAAGTAAGCGATACAGTCGTTTTGGCTAATGCTGCGTTCCAGGCAGGCTTTTGAAACCGTAAATTACAGCTTTAAGTCACAACTTACGACTTGTTTTACCGGTGAAAGTCACTATAACGGCCACTCGTAACTTCTGACCCGTGAACTCGTACCAGATCGAACTGGTACGACTTCACAGGTCGGAAAAATACGAGTTTCCTTGAACGCACCATAACAGTCCTCGTCCCTACGTCGCCACATTCACGGCGTCCCTTGGCTGCACACACAGCCCTGCACGCCGTTCTCTCTCCTCATTGGATAAAAACTGTAGGATACGATAAATGTTTTCTCCTCGGCTCAGAGCAGAGCAGAGTGACTGACAGACCCGTGTTTCAGACCAAACACTCTATGTAAGTGATTGCTGTCGGAAGATATAACTATTTAAGACTTATATTAACACAAATATATCACTTACTTCTGCTTTAATATAGAAAAATCTTTCTTTTTTTAAACACTGTTGACATACAATGGGTATGGGAAAGTATTCAGAACCCCTTAAATTTGTCACCATTTGTAATGTTGCAGCTTTATGTTAAAAAAAAAACACTACCCCATCATGACAGCACAAACCCACAATTTTAGAAAGTTTTGCAAATTAGTTAAAGAAAAACTGAAATATCACCTGAACGTTAAGTATTTAGACCCTTTGCTCTGACACTCACGTAGGTCATTCAGGTGCCGTCAAATTATTTTTTTCATCTTTGAGATGGTTCAACAACTTCATTAGAGTCTAGCTGTTTTGAGTTAAATAGTTTGGACATGATTTGAAAGGTACACACCTGTATAAAGAAGGCCTTACAGCTCTGAGCCGAACAGTTGGAGAAGAACCTTGGTCAGAGAGGAAACCAAGAACCCAAAGATCACTGTGGCTGAGCTCCAGACATCCTGTGTGGAGATGGGATCAAGTTCCAGAAGGTCAACCATCATCATTACTCACAGCCTTTCGGTGGTTGTTTGCAAACTTTATGCAGCCTTTCATGTATCGAGTACTGAGTAGAGACTTTCGTCCGTCCACTCTTCCATACTGACCAGATTGGTGGAGGCTGCAGTGATGGTTGACCTTCTGGAGCTTTCTCCCATCTCCACACAGGATCTCTGGAGCTCAGCCACAGTGATCTTTGTCAGAGTAAAGGGTCTAAATACTTATGTTCAGGTATTTTATTTCAGTTTTTCTTTAATTAATTTGCAAAAATTCCTAAAATTCTGGGTTTGTGCTGTCATGATTACTTGTGATTTCCTGACAAGAAAAACACAATTAAAAGTCTTATTCTTTTAAGACTCAATCAAATGCTAATACAAAATAACATTTATAATACATATGCTTGATTAATACTGTTTCTTTCTGCCATTAGGATGCTGATGTTGGTGGAGTGGGAGAAGTGGAGGAAGTGGATTTGGAAATTCACTCTGTGTAAACGAGAGGGAGAAGACGGAACAGATCCGCCTGTGGATGTTGGCATCATCGTTGAAGAATGTACAGTGCTACAAGACCTGAGAGATGTGCAGCCCCGTTGGGTCAATCTACGTATTGTTTAGACATGATCTATCCCAAGAACCTGCCATGATGGAAACAAGTTCTCTACTACGGTGCAGTTCATCAAGGACAAAGATTGCCAGCAAGACTGTGGATAAGAACTGTGCTTGGCTTTCTGATGATTCTTACTCAAGAAAAAAAAACTGAATGTTTTTGGACTGTGGACTGATGCTGGACACAACTGTTAATCTTCAACATGTTATTTTGTTTGTCTGTACTTGTGTTTGACACTCCCACCTGTGGTACAGAGTTGGATCCCTTACGAAAGAAAAATATATTTACCAATATATTACTTGCAATATATTGTAATATATTGTAATATATTATTCTTCCATTACATTTTCCAATATATTATATATTGTAAATATATGGAAAAATATATTGATGACACATATATTATACAATATATTATATATTGCAATATATGGAAAAATATATTGATGACACATATATTATACAACATATTATATATTGATGTAATATATTGTAATATATTGCAATATATTGCAAAATATACAAAAAACTGCCCCTTTCAATATATTGAAATATATTAAACCTGAATATATAATATATGGGTTTATATATCCCAAAATATATGCAATTTTATATTTATAAATATCCACCATAATGTATTCAGATTTATATGATAAAATGTATTGATAATATATGAAAAGATATAGTGTCACATGTATGTTCAATATATGGTAGAATATATTTTAAATATATGTAAAATTATACATGAAATATATGTATGGCTATGTGTTCAATATATTGTGGAATATATTTAATATATGGAAAATTATGGAAACAAAAACATGACATATGTGTTCAATATATTGTGGATGAATACTTAAATATGCAAACTGCAATATGTGCACAAACCTTTATACCACATATTAACACAGACTGGGTAATTTATCAAAAGCAACCTTTATTTTCTTTTAATCAGGCACAGATACTGAACCCAGTTTGAGGTAGGGAGCTATACAGGCCTATTAAAACCCCAACCAGGGTTCCTACAGCTTAAGCCAAGTTAAATTTAAGACTTTTTTTAAAACCACTTGAAATTAAATTTAAGACCAACTTCATAATAAACACAAATGCAGAAAAAAAGAAACACCTCACATCAATTACATAGGGTTAGGGACAATTTTACCCACTTTCCTATGTGATCCAAGGTAAAGTGACTGCTACATGAACATTGGATTGTGTCTCTTTCCAGCTGTCCTTTCAAAATAAATGCATAAAAAGTCCGAAAAAAAAAAAAAAAACACCACTGACTCGGAATCTGGTGGCTGTGAGAAATTTAGTGTTGACGGCCACCATAAAATACCACTTACCAAGTGTTAACATTTTTAAGACTTTTGAAAAATTGATTTAAGACATTTTAATGCCAATTAAGGCCTTGTTTTTAGATTAATGAATTCAATGCCTTTTAAGACTTTTTAAGGATCCGTAAGAACCCTGCCAACAGGCCTGGCATATGGTCAGACAAAGGAAATGTGACTGACTCTACATTTCTGAACAGTGCAACATTTTTAAAGAATGCCATTGAACAGACAATACATATACTTTTGGAACTGTGGAAAAGAAATAAATAGCCAAAAGAAAATTGATGTAGCAGATAAAGCAGATGTATGTATGTAGCAGATGAAGAGATGTCCACCCTCCAATTGGTAGTAATCAGCTGGCTCCTTGGTGCATCTAGGGAAAAATAGAGAAAAAAAAAGAGATTTTTTAAATATTATTTAAATTCATTCTAATGTTCAACCTAACATCAAACATCAGATCATTCACAGGGGGTTTGGAGGGGGGTGTCAAAGAGTCAATCGATTAGTACTCCGCGATTATCAAATACTTTCGCTTGAAATGCCTATCCCTACTGGAGTCCAGACTCCACACCAGTAAAAACAAGATAATAGACCACTAGTTTAATGTTAGTATTCAGTCGGTATTCAGCTGTATAGTCAATGATTTCCCTCAACTCTATCACTCAGTCAGCCAGCATCTAGTCTGGGGCCGTTGACCCGCTGTTTTGGTAGGAAACGGATCCAGGGCGAGAGAGACAGACCTTTCCTTCAAAATAAAAGCACCAAGCTAATAAAATGCGGTAAAACTCTTTAATTTAAGGAATATAATTTACAAGAAAGTCCCCGAGCCATTAAATTGACATTTTGCTTTTATTGTATTACAAGTTAATGTTTATTCAGGGTACCCCCAGAATTTTGCAACTCAAATTTAAGACTTTTTAAGACCACATCTAATGAAATTTAAGACCAACCTCGCAACAGTCATTTTACGTTTGCCAACGCAGCATTCCATGATTTTTTGCAAGTAGATACAGTTATGTTGTTGCGACGTATCATGCAGATAGATAAAAAATAAGACCTTTGTAGGGGTGTAACGATACACATAAATCACGGTTCGGTACGCACCTCGGTTTTGAGGTCTCGGTTCGGTTCATTTCGGTAAGAGAACAAAATGCAAAACATAAATTTGCTTGTTGTTTATTAGGAATTTTTCTAAACCAAATTTACATGTTTTAGTCAAATGTAATTATTTTACTCACCTACTAATGCTATGTTGTAGGTACATTCTGTCCCTGATACAAATAAACTTATTAAACTAAACCAAGCCATTATACAAAATATGAAAAAAATATAAAAGGCTACTGTTGTAAAGTGCTGCCTAATAAGTTCAATAAATTATTCTCAAAATAACAAAACATACAGCCTTACAATGATTTTTTTTTTTTTTTTTTTTTTTACATGTAAAGTGCAGCACTAACAGTTCGAGCCAGTGACGGACTGACCATAGGGCAATGTGGGCAAATGCCACAACGGCTGCCTGACGATGCAACCGTTCGGCCGCAAATAAATAAATGAATGAATAACGCGGGTCATCACGAGGCACAGTGCGTAGTGTCAACACAGCAGCGACGTGTGCCTGCTCTGGGCGCATCTGTCAGTGCCCGATCCGTACCCGGAACACGATCCGTTCCAGGACGCTTCTGCGCATGCGCACGCGCACTCCCCCCTTCTTTTAGTTTACGGCAGACACCGCGGATATGGATGAAAACAGAGACGATCTATGAGGAAAAACACAAGCACGTCGCAACGAATTCCCCTCTGTTCTATTTCTGATTAAATTAAATGTAATGTAGACCGATCAGTTAATCGGTCGATCACCTCAGTCGGCCGGCTGCTGCCTCTGAGATGAGCCGAGCAGCGAGCTAACGTTAGCTCCCGGTGGCTACTCCCAGCTATGCTCCCAGCTCTGCTCCCAGCTAGCTCTGCACTTCTCCCAAAACCGGAGCAAACTTCCAAACAGACGTCAGTTGGATAAACTGACCACAGATTAGGACTCTAAACTGTGACTTTCTCGCATGAAAAAATATTTAAAATTAATAAAGTGACGTTTTAACAACGCTACAGCGGACTTTTAGCTGCTCTACTGCTAGGCTATCAGTTAGCATAGCTTTGAAGCTAATGCCGTAAAACGGCGCATGCGCAGAAGCGCTGGAACGGATCGTGTTTCCGGGTACGGATCGGGCACTGACAGCATCTGCAGCAGATCCACATGTACTGGAGCTTGTGCGCAACACAGACACAGAGAGAGAGACAGACAGACAGACAGACGGACAGGCAGACAGACAGAGAGGAGATAGGAGCCACAGCCCCCCCACCTCCACCTCCATTCCTCCCAAAAGCAGGAGGGTCTTCAAGCCTCTGTTTTCTCGCTAGCGGTAGCATTAGCAGTAGCATTAGCGATAGCCACGACGTAAACGGGCTGCACGTGTAGCTGCAGGCGGACTGTAAACACACACAACTTCTGTACCGAAACTCACTCGTTCACAGCGCTGTGCTGAACCGAACGCCCCGTACCGAATCGTTCAATACAAATACATGTACCGTTACACCCCTAGACCTTTGAGAATGAAATTTAAGACTTGTAAACTAAATTTAAGACCTTTTCAAGGCCTTAATTTATAGTTATCAAATTTAAGACTTTTTCAAGTTTTTAAGACCCCGCGGGTACCCTGTTATTTTATAAGTTTTATGTTGGTGAATACTTTTATTTTGGTGAATTTGGTGATTTCGGTATCAGCTACAGACAGGAACCAGAATGCAGACTAATTGGGAGGTAACTGACACCAGGCTCTTCGCTTGTCTGAAGAGCCTGGTGATGCGAGGCTAGCCAGCATCAGTCCTGTGGAAATTTCAATTACTTCTGTATGGGATGGTGCTATACATTTAAAGCGATAGTTCACCCAAGATTGAAATTTCACTCATTATCTACTCCCCCTCATGTCGACTAAGGGCTGGGAGAAGTTTCAGAGTCCTCCGTGGCTTCTCTGAGTTACAGGGGGTCTCGACGTAGCAGTGCATGTCAATATAACGGTTGCAAATGGATACCAACTGTCTTGGTAACAAAAAGACACACCAAAAAACATCCAAATACCTCCATGCTGCTCGTATGTAATGTCCGTCTTGTATTGAAGCCCCGAAATGCGAAATTGTCCCGGAAAAAATTGAATAAGTCAATTTTTCAAGCTTGTTTTGTAGCGGAAGCTTCTCAAAGCTCCTCTTCCCGGTTCGTCATATTTGGACGAACTGGGAAGAGAACAGACCCTGGTTCGTCCAAATATGACGAACCGGGAAGAAGAGCTTCGAGAAGCTCGAAAAATTGACTTATTTCATTGTTTTTGGGACAATTTCGCATTTCGGGGCTTCAATACAAGACGAACATTACATACGAGCAGCATGGAGGTATTTGGATGTTTTTTGGTGTGTCTTTTTGTTATGAAGACAGTTGGTATCCATTTGCAACCGTTATATGGACATGCACTGCTACGTCGAGACCCCCTGTAAGAGAGAAGCCACTGAGGACTCTGAAACTCCTCCCAGCCCTTAGTCGACATGAGGGTGAGTAGATAATGAGTGCAATTTCAATTTTGGGTGAACTATCACTTTAAAAACTTGAACTGAAATTAATCTGAAAAAATTTAAGAAGCAAAATGCATTTGCCATAATTCTTGGTCTGTTTGCCTACCTGTTTGCATGTTGAAGTCTGTACCCCATCATCTTTTGCTCTATTGTCACTTCGGGTTCTCCAGCACGATGATCTCATGGGTAGAGCACTGCTGTGGGTCCTTGGCTGTGTAAAATACAGATTGACATAACAAAGAGTATTCAGTCAATTAGAAACAGAGTAAAACATTAATTAATCAAGGACAAAAATATCTTTAGCTGTGTCACAGTATTAAGGATAGAATGATTTTTTTTTATTTTATTTTGCGGCTGATCCTGATTATTATTACTCAAATAACACTATATTTAGAACTAATATCCTAATGAAAATTACTGCCACATATCTTTGACTTTAAAGTTTCTATTATTTTGTCCAACCTATGAAGGGTGAATTGAACTTATTACACCTGTGTGTATAAACTGGATTCACTAATGATGGCTTATTTGCAGGCTATATCATTTTCAGCTGGATGACTAATACTTCATCAACCGAGTATACACTAATATCAGTGATACTTTACTTTTATTAACAGGAGTGAGTATTAGTAACCATGCTAAGAGGCCACAGTCAGTGTAGTGTCTCATCTCCAGTAGTTTCTGTTACTAGCAGAGTTCATGTTGTTTTCTTCTGCAGCAGAGTGCGTTTTCTAAAGCAGTGGTTCTCACACACACACGCGCGCGCCGCGAGTAGCCGCGAAGCAGCGAGAAGCGGAGCCCTTTGATGTTAACGACTGTGTCACACCGGAGCCACGTCGCTCCGGTTCACAGCAGCAGCGGCGCGGCGCGCGAGCCGCGAGCTATGGCCGCGAGCGAGCCTGTCAAGCCGGGCAGGAAGTCGCACAAAGAAACAGCGGAAGAATCCGGTTAATTTTCAAAATAAAACACATTCCGAAGCCGGTTTACCCCCCCCCCCGTTTGGGAACCACTGTTCTAAAGGAACTTTCACTTATGTTTACACAGTGTTCAAAACAGTGTCTTAAAGGTTGACTATGTAGAATTACAAGAACAACAACAGAAAAAGAATTCCAGCAGTCGATTGCCAGACCGTTGCTAGGTAAAACGGGCCGTTGCTAGGGACTCCGCTCTGATCAGAGGACAGCAGAGGAGGAGAGCTAAGCAGGATATTTACCTTATGTTTCATTTTTACCGTCATTAACAGCATAATAAATGACTTGTAGCTTGTTACAGGGACAGTGGAGGCTCTCTGCCTTCCACACCGCTGCTGCTCAGAGCCTCAGAGCCTCCGCTGTCACTGCTCTCCTCAAGTTGGAAAAAAAAAAAAAAGGAGCTCCGTGGCACCGAAAGTCCGCGACGATAAACGTGTTTATGACAGATAAGACTACACAAATACACCCATCCTAACAAGTATATGATAATCCATTGATCCACCTATTGATTATTAAAAAGGCTTGGTTGGAAACAAACGCATCCGACCGGGAGGAGGCAGGAAAACAGCGGAGAATTGAGCCACATGTCGGCTACAGGCAGGTACGAATGTAAACAGAACGTTGACAGAAAGTCATTGTCGAGCCCGTCAAAAAAATTAAAAATAATAATTCAGACTAAAAAAAAATTTTTTATGGAAAAGCAATACTTTCATTCTGTACCCCTCTAAAGGCCCCATGGATGTATTATTTTTGAAAAAATATAGCTTTTAATAAATATTCTACATATTCAACCTTTAAATAACTCAATAAACAGCCCATGAAAAAAATATTTTTTCCAGCAGATATCTTTGTTACAACATGACTGAGCTAATTGGAGTAGTTTCATGTTGTGTCCGACAACGGGAGGGTTTTAACAGCTGACGTCCTGGTGTTAGCTTAGCTGCTGCTGTTAGCTGTCAGCAGCAGCTAAGCTAACGGCTACGATAGCCATGACTAGTTGCAGAGGCGTGCACACAGAAGTGGTGGTGTTTGTTCGGTAATTCGTTTTGTAGATTTAACAAACATCAGATTAGTCAGGGCGGTTTTGGCAGCCCGGAGCCTCCACATTTGGTGCCGACACCGGTGGCTAATGCTACCAGTTAGCCGCTAACGCTACCAGTTAGCCGCTCGCTAGAATGCTACTACGGGGTTGAAAGCCGGATAGCTCATGTGCTAATGGCGATTAGCTTTTCTCTCTTTTCTTTCTAACCCTTTTCTCTGTAACACGTTAATGAAGCCATGTACCGGCTGAAACATCCTCCTCACCGTTGGTTAGAACAAGGAGAATAAGAAAAAAAAAACCCTCCATGGTGACATGTCGAGACATGTCCAGGACTTCACATCCGTTAACGTTACACAGCCCCCCTCCCTCTCACCAGAGCCTGCCTCGTTTGAATCCCTGACACCAACAACGCCACAATAATAACAGAGAAATATCTTACCTGGTATTTTTGCAGGATTTAAATTCACTCAAGCTCTCGCTAGGACCAGGTTCCAGCCGACTGTTTGTCCATTTATCCGTATCGTAAAAATAATCCACATGACTGGTCATTCTTGAACGACTGAAGTGCGTCGCGGCGGTTCCCGTTTCACAGCAGCAGTAACGGTTATTTTCAAATTTGGCGCCGGAAAGGCGCGCACAGCTGTCATTGGCCAAGAGCCATTATGTCAGTCAGATCAACCAATCATGTTCAAATGCTCACGATGAGACAGCCAATGGATTTTGTTTCATTGTGGTAACATTTTATTTTTTATTTTTATATCTAATAAAAAAAATAATTCCTGACCTGCAATCGGTTCACAGACCATTGCTAAGTAAAACACACCGTTGCTAGGGTCACCGCTCTGATCAGAGGACACAGAGGAGGAGAACTATGCAGGATATTTACTTTAATTGAATTTTTACCTTCAGCTTCGGACTAATTGTGATGTTAGATAAATTACTTAACTTGTTACAGGGGGGGGGGGTTATAAACATACACATATACTATACTATATACTATATTTTTTAAATGTTTTACACACACACACATATATATATATATATATTTATATATATATATTTATATATATATATATATATATATATATATATATATATATATATATATATATATATCTGTGTGTGTGTGTGTGTGTGTGTGTGTGTGTGTATGTTGTATAAAATATAAACATTTAAAAAATATAGTGCCTTTTTGGCCTTGATCTCAATATATTTTTCAATATATACACATATATGATCCATGCATATATATGAAAATATATAAAACATTAAAAAAAATATAGTGCCTTTTTGGCCTTGATTTCAATATATTTTTCAATATATACACTTATATGATCCATGCATATATATATAAATATATAAAATATTTAAAAATATAGTGCCTTTTTGGTCTTTATTTCAATATATTTCTCAATATATACACATATATGATCCATGCATATATTGCAATATATTGGAAAATATAAAAATTAAATCCCATATATGGGAATATATTGCCTAATATATCACATGATATTTTCTAATATATTGCAATATATTTTTCTTTCGTAAGGGATTCCATTCAAGTGGAGGTCAAAGTAAGATTATTTGCAGTAAATTTAGTCACACACACTCACGCACATACACACTTAGCAGCATCCACACATGCAAAATCATCATACAGCTACAAACATTCAGCACACAATGCCGCATACAACACTCATACAGTACATTACATAAAATACCTTCACAAACACTCTGAAACATAAATAAGAGGTCAACAGCAAACATACAACTGATAAAAATGCATTAATGTTTGTGATTGTAAAGAAAGCCACATGTTTGGGGATATTGGTCAGGGATGAGTGTTGTTACATACATTTAGACTGTACTCATGACTTTGTTATTTGTAATAATAATGCTTCCAGTCCTGAGTAAAATAAAGGATTAACTGAATTTAAGCAACTTAAATTGTATTCATTTGAGTTATTGTATTAACACAAACCTAATAATATGAGTTAAGTAAATTGAACTCAATCATATTAAGTTAATTGAATGAGGTGTCAGTAAAACCAACATAACATTGTTGTGGTTATGCAATTTGGTGATATTATGTAGCTTTAAAGTAAGATAGTTAAGTTGGATTTACTTAATATGTGTTATTCACATTAATAGTATATTGCTTTTCCTATTTAAACAACACAGTTTCGTGGGAAAAGTTGACATAACTCTGTTAAGTAAAACCAACATTTCATTTCTTAGAGTGC
>NW_028221134.1:0-13412 GCF_045865225.1 Trachurus japonicus | reverse complement strand
ATGTACACCAAAAACAGAGAAGAAGACGGAAAGCTTCCCGGCTGTATTCAAACTCAAAACATAAGTGGATTGGTGTTCCCATTGGGGGCAGTTTTCCAGCAAGCAGTCTCTGCATTTGCCTCGAAAATAACTCGTCTCGTAGCGTTCCGTTATTATCTCATAGCGTGGTGAATGTGAAGGTCACAACTTGTCCACCAGAGTGTTTTGGAGTTGTTGGATTGTGATTTGATGAGTTTGATGAGAGAAACCAAGAAATCCCATTAGTCTCTGTAGAGTACCTCTAAGTGGCACACGGTTCTAAAAATAGTTTTCACCGACTTTTAAAGGTAACAAACCTACCCCTAAAACTATAGGGATTATGGCAATGGGCCAATTTGCCAAAATGTTGAACTATCCCTTTAAGTCATACTGTATTTTCCCTCACTTTAATCATAAAAGGCTTGTGTGAACTTGGGAAAACTTTTCAACCTTCTGAATTTATTTGCTCATTTGTTGAGTAATGGCATCCACATCCCGTATACACCAGAGGCCCTTTTATAATCGTAGTACCCTTTCAAAGTTGCTTTCACTTCATGTACAGCTGAGCTTACACTACACATCACAGCCCACAGGACTCTGGAGGAGGCTACAAGCTTTTGTTCTGCAGGGACTCATAAGAATTACTTTGTCACTAATAATGGCTTGTTAAATGTACAAAACGAGGTTTAAATGGTAAATAATGGGATACAGTAGCACTCCATTTCACGTGGGCCACATGGAGAGAGGACAGTGTTCAGGACTTGCTGGTCTTTGTGAAACCATTTAGTGTTGCAGCAGGGGTCTGATTTAACCAGCTGATTGCACAAATGATTTTACAGTCCATTTAGCTCACAGTATGATCACTGCTGGAAGCAAAGGGTCTTTCAAGAGAAAAAAGGGTCACTTTTTTTTTTACCAGATGCTAAGTAGCCTAAGCTCTGCTTGAAGCCACTGAAGTCGTGTCTTGCTGAAGTAGAAAGGCTGAGCTCCTCTAGGTAGACCAGATAGATGATTTGCTATCTATGGAAACATGCAGCCTGTGCCCTCAGAAGCCAAAGCCTAATTTAGCCTTGATTATTCAGTGTTTTTGACATCACTGTTTTAGAGTGAATCAGCTGTCTTTCAGAACTTACCAGCAACTCTTCTTCTCTCTAGTAAGTTCCTCTCCTTTTATTCTCTAGTGAATGTATGTAAATAAAGTTGAGTTCTTACTCTAGTGTCTAGTTTAACTGTTTAAATTTCAGTCTGAACACCTGAGGGCATCATTCAACACAAATTGACCTCTGTTAGTGGTGGCTGGTCTTTCAAAGAAGGGCTGCTTGTATGAATGAATGAAACTAATTAAAACTCAAACAAGGAAATGTGAGAATTATGTTAAACTGAAAGGAAATACTATGTTTTATTTATGGTGTACAGGCTATGTACATTGAAAATGAGCTGTATCGCTAAACAAATACCAAGAAGCTCCAGTTTGTCTCAGCTTCACTTGCAAAATCCACAATACGACTGAACTCAACAATCCACCGGTGTTGGTGTATGTTTCATAATCGCTGTCAATCAAACAGGAATTCAGCCTAGACAGATCCTCCAGTCATTATGCAGAAGCCCTTTCAGTTCCAGAGATGCTAGGCATCCGTGTGTCGGACAAAAATCGCAGTATTTATCCAACGGCCATTTACTGCAGTTTCACCACTGAGACACTACAGGAATGCATGAAAAGAAAATTGCGTGAGTCAATGTCATGGAGGTTCGGCCTAGTATAAAGGCTGAGGCTGAAAGGAATTCTTTGCTCATGACAGTTAATAAAATATAAAATGCTGCATTGTGGGATTGTTAGCAGAAAGGAATATATACAGTACAACTTCAAGTGTTCAAAACCAAAGGCACCAGTTTTTCAGGATGAGAGAGAGAGAGAGAGAGGTCATCTTGAAACCTTCATGCTTAAACCGACTCCCACTAGGGGAAGCCTGTCCACGGACGGGGAAGATAATGAATTTTTACTGGTACCATGACTTTCTCCTGAACTTTAATGTCTCAAGTTACATCTTTGCATTGAGGACAAGCAAGTTAAGTGATCTGAATCCTCTTAACAAATCAGTTGTTGTTGCTGATTAAACTGAGGGGCCGTCACAATGTGCTATTTTTTTTAGCTTAACAGTAGCAGATTTTGTCACCATGAACCCAGACCATGAAACATAATGTCTGATCCAACATCAGCCTGAACCAGGCCCATACACATCCACGGTGGACCTTCCTCTGCTATGTACTGACAGCCAGAATATTTTCTGTGTGTGTGTGTGCGTGTGTGTGCCAGAAGTACTGTAGCATCTGCCAGTCCTGTTGTATATGGGCCAGATTTGGGCTGTGGAACCAAGGCAGAGGAAAACAAGCATATTGCTCAAATGTGGGCTGGATTCATTCCTGGCTTCAACTCTTTACCCAACAATTGACTCATGGTGACTTATGGTGAGTATCAATCTTTTTACCTGGCTGTTGGCAAGAAATCAAATAATAACAGGCAGTATTAAAAGAATGATTTGACATTTTAGGGGACTTTCTGCTGAGCAGGACACCAGGCTGCCCATATAAGCAGAATTTAATTAAGTAGTCAACATAATATGTCTAACTGGACTGAAGGTGAAACACTGTAATTGGTGTTGTTGCACACTTCACAAGACCTTGGTTTGACACAGCTCCCTCACCAGGGCTGGAGTGAGAATTAAAACCAGCCCAGGACTTAAAGAGGATTTCTCTCGTGGCTATGCTACATTTTTACCTCAATTAAAAAGCTCTGGAGTAATTGTGATTGTTAACCCATCTGCAGTCACACCATCACTTCAGCTCATATCACATTTTCCAAAACCATTGTGTCAGTAGGTGTTTAGCTTTGTGTTGTGTTTGCTGTTTCTTCTGTGTGCTGTTTTGGTTTGTTTTCTTTCTTTGTGTGGCTCTCTGGACTCCTCCTATTCTAGGCAGCTGACATGGCTGCACCTCGGAGGAAGGGCATGAAAGCCAGACTTCCTCAGCCTTCTCTCTCTCTGTCTCTCTCTCCTCCCCTGAACAGCTGAGCACCAGATGACCTCTTTACTTCTTTCTTCTTTGTTTGTCGCCAAACAACTTGGATTTCCTTGCTTCTCACATATCCATGACAAACTCAAGTTGACAACTCACATCCCATAAACTGTGCTTGTTCTGTTGTTATTTTTGACTGAAGCCTGCCCTGTGAGCCTCCCTTCACTGTTGTGGATAAGCTGCTGGTGGCAAATGTTATAGAGTCTAATTAATGCAACATAAATGCAGCTTAATTCATATATTCATATATTATATTCATGTACCGTATTCTATGAAGAGACAGTGGAAAATTACAACAACAGAGTGGCAACAGTTTAAGGAATAATATAACTTAAAGCAGAAGGGTCGTTAATTTATTAAGTTTTAATATTTATTCATGCGAGAAAGTAAGGGTTTAGATCCCCAATGTGCGGTTAGTTTATCCAAATGACGGCTTAGAAGTTTGCTTCGCGTTGGGAGAAGTGCAGCTCCAGCGAGGCAGAGGAGCGGAGAGTGACTCGTCAGCAACCCGCCTGCAGCTGCTCGTTAACCAGTCAAACTACGTTGTCATGCCCGCGGAGGAAACGGTCGTTAGTTAACTTACCCGCAGGTTTGTAGAGGTTTACCGCCGACTGGTTAAATTCTTTTTAGGAGATAAATGTTTGTCTCATTGATGAAATCTAACAATTGTGGCAGTCGTATTAGTTTGTTTGAATGAAAAGTGAAGCTTCACACAGAGCAACAGCAGCTTTGCCCTGGGGCTCTGTAGCCTACGTACAGAAATCACTACATTTGCATCAATAAATACATGTGTACCGTAACATAGTATATGCGGTTTCCAATACAGCCTGCATGTAGCCCACTGGGCCAGCCACCATTCCGGCTCTGTCCTCCCTGCGTCCAATCAATGCGCACCTCATTACATATTAATACAATGAACATCCGGACCACTCAAAACCTCGTGCTTACTCTCACGAGAGAAAGTTGCCATACGAAAAAGTGTCAGAACAAGCTCTATGTTTGAATTTAAAAAAAAAAATGTTTCCAATAAGTTTTAAGAACTGATTCAAAGCAATTTAAGGGGGATTGGATACATAAAAAACCAGGTGATGACTCCTTTAAATAGTTATATCTTCCGACAGCAATCACTTACATAGAGTGTTTGGACCGAAACACGGGTCTCTCAGTCACTCTGCTCTGCTCTGAGCCGAGGAGAAAACTTTTCTCGTATCCTACAAGTTTTATCCAATGAGGAGAGAGAACGGCATGAAGGGCTGTGTGTGCAGCCAAGTGAATGTGAATGTGGTGACGTAGGGACGAGGACCAATAGATCCATGACGAGGGCGGGGGCTGCTAACTCCGTCGGCTGACAAGAAGTTATGGTGTGTTCAAGGCAACCCGTAACTCGTGTTTTTCCGACCTGTGAAGTGGTTCGATCTGGTACGAGTTCACCGGTCGGAAGTTACGAGTGGCCGTTATAGTGACTTTCACAGGTAAAACAGGTCGGAAAAACACGAGTGGGTTGCCTGGAACGCTACAAAGTCGTAAGTCGTGACTTGAAGCTGTAATTTACGGTCTCAAAAGCCTGCCTGGAACGCAGCATTAGCCAAAACAACCGGATTGCTTACTTCTGCTTTAAAATTCAGCGAAGAAGACCATCAGACATTTAAATGATAGTATTTCAGAGCTATTTTCTTTCTTCACTCAAAACTCTGTTGATCTGAGCTGATGGCACCACTTTAAGTGCTGAAGTTACTGGAACTTTTAATGATATTGCAGCAGAAAACAAAACTAGATGTCTGCTGACAGGCGTCCTGGTGTTTTCTGCTGCCACAGATGTTGTCAAATTTTAAGATATGCATCCTGGACTCAACGCAGAGTGTCATCATTAACCCACACAGACCTGACACTGACTGTCTCATCACAGGTGGTCAGCTCTAAGTTTAGGTGTGAATGCTCTCTAGATGCAGAGGACACATTTGAGACCAGATCACTCAGTCAGGCCACACTGGGTGGTGGTCTGGGCCTCATGTGGCCACATTCTGTCAGTATTTGGCACCTTTTCCAATCAGTAACATAACGTCATCATTATTTGTGGCGAAAGTTTTAGGGAGGTGTGAGAAAAAGCTGTGAAGTTAGAACACATATCAATCATGCAATACCACCAGGGAGGCATCTGATTGACCCTACATTTATTTTTAAGAACACCAAACATATTGGCTACAGTATCTTCAGCGTAGGAAGAACAGGAAGTCCTGGTGATAGTGTGGCCCCCCACATCAGAAGATGAACTTTTCAGGGAGGATAGGTGACGGTCACTAAAATATAGGAAAAAATAAAGTGCATTAACCTCTGGGAATGGTTTTCCCCCTTGTGGTAATCCACTCAGAGCAATGTAGACAAAAAGAGGAAAAAAAAGATAGAAGATCGGTGGTTATTCTCCAAGATGGAACAACCTAACCAAGTTTCTTCAAAAAGTGTGCGCAAGTGTACCTAGAAGAATTGATGCTGTTTTGAAGGTAACGGGTGGACACACCAAATATTGATTTGATTTAGATTTCTCTTCTGTTCTTTCACGGCATTTTGTTAATAGATGAAAATCAACTTTTAATACTTCCATTTTTGGAAGCATTCTTATCTAGTTTGTTAGTGTATTCTTTCGTTTCTTATCCTGTTGCTTTTTATGGCCGTAAACAGAAAGAGAGCGAGTTTCAGTGCACCTCCCCCTGCAGATTCTTTTTTTATATCGTCAATACAATGGTTATTGAATGTAAATAACTATGAAATGTGATGACAGTTTAAACATAACCATAAAATGCATGTCTTGTCACTGTCATCACTCAGGGTATCCATAGGAGAATGAGAGCGCCGTTACAGTTTCATAATGAAAGTAGAATGTTTTACAACGACTGTGTGTGGCTGAACAGAAGGAGCTTGGTGGGGGATGTCGATGTGGCTGATAACACAACACAGCTGTGATGTGTAATACACCTCTTGCTTTTCTTTACTCACTCTCTCTCTTTTTATTCTCTTTTGGGGTTTACACATTGAGCCATCCGTCCAATTTGCAGCAGCCCATTGGGAAAAGTCTCTGTTTCCCTGAGTGGCCTCTCTCTGGTGTTGTTGCTCACCCTGTGCACCCACATCAGCAGAAACTGCATTTATGAATTATGGAACCGACCTAAAGGCTTCCTGACTGGATACAGAACCAACAACAATTCATCATCATCCTCATTAAAGACAACATCTAGGGCATTATTTTATAAAAAAAAAAAAAAAAAAGGCAAAGAAATTACTTACGCTATTGCATACTGTACTATATACATTTTTTATGAGGACATACACTGAACACTGAGCAGAAGGACGCAGGAATCATGTAAGGAAATCTGAGAATGGAAAACAAATTAATGATCAATTTGTGCAGCAGTGTCTGTAGGTGAGGCCTATGAGAGATAGATCTCAGGTAAACTCATCTGGCTGGAGAGAGGAGAGAGGAGGCCGAGGCAGCCACAGGGGTGTCTCATTAACTGGAGTGTGCATGAGACAAAATCTCCAAAAATCTGACAATGTGCAGACCCAGAGGGCTGAGGTGTGCTCTCATTAGAGGTAAGGTGTTCACACAGTAAAGATCTAGAAGGCTGGTAGATTTCCTAAAACCACGCAACGCCACAAGTTGGCAACTGGAGCAGTCGCCGTTTGGCTCACAAGTGGTTCAACACTAAAAGGGAACAGGCCAATTAAAGCCGGCGCGAGTATCAAATATTAAGTTGTGCCCAGGGGGGAGGATGAAGTCTGACGTACAGACTTACATTCAATATTCAAAAGCAATCTAATTTTTAAAGTGATCTCATTCCGATTAGGTCTTAGAGTAATGGAAACATGCAGTAAGGACACCATGAATGCTGCAGGAAACCAGTTTTATTGAAGGCATGACATTATTTTACAATGCAAGTACTGTAGATGAGAGTGCAGTCTAAGCAAAGTGAGATTGTCTTGGTAGAATTCATCTGAAGAGACAGCCTTCAATCTTAAAGGAAAGAAAGAAATTTCATAATTGTGCGCATACAAGAGGAATGATTCCTCAGACTCGTCTTTCTTCTTTTTCCTTAATGTGCTGCCTCAAGGAAAATTCTTTTTTTTCTTCTAATAACTTGGGACTCATTTCATTTCTCTCACTGCAGTAACTGCAGAGATTACTGGGGGACACAGCCACATCTCTCCCACCGGGCTTGAAGGGTAAATAAAATATGTGAGCAGCTCAGTAAGTACAGTAGAGCAGTGCTGTGCCGTGCCGTGCCAACAGCTCTTTGAGGCTTCTTAGTCACACTGGTGCTTTGGGGTAAACGCTAACATCAGCATGCCAGAGCCATGTGCAGATCAGCTCTACAGCTCTGTGGGAGAAACGGAACCACGGTGCCAGTCTGGTGGCAGAGAGATGTGACCCTCACACACTTTTGCTGCAGTTCAATGCAAAAACCATTCAGTGTGTACACTACACTATACTATCATGCACCAAATATATAGTATAGTATAGTATAGTATTCACAGCACTTACTGTCACATGTTAAAAACCATGCAATTATAAATGGGAGACAACGCCCTCAAGTCACATGAACAAACACAAAAACTGGGTGCTGAATTCCTAATGAGATAAAGTTAAAAAATGTAAGAAACAGCACTCCACGTTTAAAGATGTATTTGCCACACAGACGTTTCAGGTCTAGCCCTTCCTCAGTGTGATCTGACAAACCATACACAGCACTCAGAGGTGCCCTTAATTATAAATCAATCAAGACTGACGCAGCTTGTCCATCACCACAATAAAAGTCATGAGTATCAGACTACGTTTACACGTGCCCGGCTATTTTCATAAACGGACATTTCACCCTCTCCGTTTACAAAAAAAACTGCGTGCACACCAGTCCGTTTTCAGAAAACGTTTCGTTTACACTAACCCATGTATATATGCCGTCAAGAGCATGCCAAACCTGTAGGTGGCAGTGTAGCGAGACGCTCAAGCCCACGTGAGCCAATCAGAATAACGCACATGATCCCGCATAGCAACCGATAGCCACAGCAACAGCAACAACAACAGCGTCACTCGCCCTCCTTGTGTGTAAAGTTTTAATATTTTTTCATGCAAGAAAGAAACTGTTTAGATGCCAAATATACGGCCAGTTTATCCAAATGACGGCTGTTTGCTCCAATCAGGGCCGTAGCCAGGATTTTTGAAATACCGAGGTCATAGTCGTGGTGCGCGGGGGGGTGGCGTCAGAAATTTGGGGCAATTTTATATTAAAAGGCTTCAATCTGGTGCACTTTGACAGACAAAAACTACACACATCATATTAGATTAATGCCATTTTTATGATATTATCATCACTAGTGATCATCCAGAGAAGACCCAACTTCACTGAATTCTGATGAGAACACACCATCCATTACAAACAGTAGACTAGCTCCTCACACTCGTAGCAGCCACAGAGTAGCAAAAATATTATATTATAAAGTTTAATTCCAGCTCGAAAAAAAAAAGAGTCTGAAATGCAATGTGAAGGTCCTGGTTGTTAACATAAAGATGAACAGGTTTCTAGGGTGAAGTGTGCACTCTTTTTTGACCAGCTATAGCCTACTATCTTTGGTGACTTCCTTCTGGAGCGTCAGCTGTGTTCCTCACTTTGAAACAGGCCCAGGAAGTTTGTTTGCTTTTCCTTATAGTTACCACAAACATACATCTGACTGCTCCTTGTTGCAGCAAATTTTGGTTTGTGTTATAATTGGTTATTCACGTTGTTTAGCTATGTAGTATTTCACATTTCTATGCATATTTTTTATGAGTAAAATATTGGTGTCAAACTTCATTTCGGTTGTATGGTCTTCTTTGAATGGGAAAATATGAAGAGGTCTAGGTGAAATCAAAATGAGCCAAAACAGTTGTATTTGGATGGAGTGAATATTATGACACAGGCTATTAGTGAAATATAGCCTAATAAGTTTTCCAAAGGTCAAATTCCACCTGGACATACGTATCTCTGATAATAAAACAGCTGCAAAATTGCTCAGGTTCATTTTTTTTAGCATCTACTTTTACACAGTTAGCCTACACATTACTTATTAATTTGCCTGATATCCCATGATTCAAAGGTAGATTTTACTCTAATGTGATTTTTGTTAGTATTCTTACTAGGCAGAGATGAAAAATTTACATTTTCTACTGTAGCCTACTCCAGACATGTCTGTAATAATCTCACCGGTCTTAGCTTTCTTTAAATAGGCTAAATAAAAAAGACTGAAATAAAACTAATGGTTGCCTAAAGATTTTACACCATATGCTCTTTGTTAAATCTGTCCAAAATTTTTTAGAAACAATTTCACAGTCTTTGTTTGTGAAATATTTGTGCTCGTGCACCACATATGCTCACATCTTGTGCATCTCCTGGGGGCTAAGCCCCCCCTGTCCTTAAAACTTAGTGACGCCCCTGTCTGTAAACATAAAATGTATCATGTCACTGTGCTTTTCACATAAAGTTGATGGAAGAATGGACAGTGCAGTAGATGCCCCCTCAGTATAGTATCTGCAGGAAAGAGGTCTCTTCTCTCCCCCACTTACTGTAGCTCAACTAGTGCATAGTGCAGGACACAGACAGTAAACGGCGCTGAATTGACCTATTAAACAGCTGTTTTCTCCGCATACATGAGGACCCGTCCCTAAATAATACAGCGGTTCAAGTGCACGTATGTACGAAACCTTTACAGTGTAACAACTGGTTGGAAAGAGCAGTTTATCTAGAGCCAACCGACTCACTCAGTAGCCTTCTCCTCCATGCACGCAGGCTCCGCGACGCGCTGTATCACTCGCTTTTTCCGAATGAATCGCCTTTTTTCCCGCAACCAGTAAACAAACACCAGCGTACGTGAGGGCGTCAATAAACAAGAGCATTATAGGCCTACCGGAATTGTTGTTTGGACAAGAGAGGAGTCACTCAGTCACCTTCCATCTGTCCTCCCTAATACTTTGCACTTTTTTTTTTTTTTTTTCATTCATTAGGCCGAAAAAAAATACCGAGGTCATGACCTCGGTGTCCTCAATGGTAGCTACGGCCTTGGCTCCAATGTTTCTCGGAAGAGGTGAAGCGTTTTTTTTTTTCGGAGAAGTGAAGCTCCACCTGTGGAGCAACGACCGGGACATCACAGAGACAGTGGCCGCTCTGCAATGCTGCTCGGTCGGCCAGCCTCTGTCGTCCTCCCGGGGGACAAAACGATCGCTAATTAACTTACCCGCAGGTTTTTAGAGGTTTACCACCGGCTGGTTAACCAAACTTTTGCCATGAAAAGACGTTTTACCTCACTCCGTCTCTGAGTTGTGCTCTTGAGTCCCGCCACTGTGTATCAGCCTTGTCAATTTCAGGGATGACTGATTATGCATTGACTATTCTAACAAAGAGATAATATCCTCAGTTTAGGTCATAAAAACATATAGAGACTAGAGATGTGATTCAAAAAAATGATACTTTTTTTATTAACAATTTAATAATAGCCAAATAAAAATGCAGTTAAATTATGGTATTCAACTCTGAATGATAGCATTGGAGATCAATTTGATGTTTGTGCAAAAAAAATGGGCCAGGGATCTGCATAAACAAGAGGAAGAGCTGTCCTGGAACGGTATATGGAAAAATGCAAGACAACCTTTTCGATGTATAGATAATAAACTAAGACAATTCAAGATACTCAACAGATTATAATACACACCGTCAAAACTATTTACAATGGGCTTAGAAGAAGACAGTAAATGTCTAAAATGCGGTAATACTGATGGAACTTTGTTTCATTTACTTTGGGATTGCCATAAAATAAAAGAAATTTGGTTTGGTACAACAAAACACGCTATGAACTATATTAACATAACTATCCCAATAACACCAGAATCATGTATATTAGGAGATTTACATAATTTCACCAAGGTTCCACAAAAGGACAAGAAAGTGTTCCTCTCTATACACAGAGGATCACAAAAAAGGTGATCATGAACAACTGGATTTGTTCCAAAACCCCATCGGAGAGGGAGTGGGTCACCGAGGCGATGGAGGCAGTGAATTTGGAGAAAGTCGCCTTTGGTTTGGAAAATAATGATGTGGGTTATGTTGAAATTTGGGCTCCAATGGAAAATTATTTGATGTCGTTGTGATGTATGTTTTTGTCCTCTTGATATTTCGTTTGAGGTCACTTATGAAGTGTGTAGTTATAGCGTCTGAGACCATTTAAGGGGTGGAGGGGCGGGGGTTTGGAAGGGACTGGAAGTGTGCTCTATGTTCGTCCCCTTGTGTTTTGCTTTCATTTTTGGTTCTGTTGTTATTGTGTTGTTTTTGTTTTGTTTTATTTTTGTTATTGTTTTCTTATTTGTCTGTCTCTTCTCTTTATAGTGTTATTATTATTGTTTGGAATATGTTTGTGTGTTTAAATAAAAAAAAAAAAAAAACAACAACAAAAAAAACAACAACAACAATTTAATAATACATGTATGTAGGTTAGCATGACAAAGAATGAAATGCATAAAATATGCTGTTCATGGTCCACTGTATTATTGCCCAATTCCCTATAGGCCCAGTAATTTACCACTGAAGCGTCAGATGATTAACAGAGGGTGAAGGGTCCTAGTGCAAAACACCACCAGTGAATACTACACTGTTAGACTTTTCACTGTAAATTTACAGTATTATACTGGCAGCAGCTTCACCAGCATAATACTGTAAAATTACAGCAATTTGCTGTATCTTATAATTACAGCAAAATACTGTAATTCAAATACTGTAAATTTACAGTATTATACTGGCGAAGCTGCTGCCAGTATAATACTGTAAATTTACAGTATTTGAATATACAGTGATATCCTGTATTTAATGATGATTACAGAATATTACTGTAATAGGCTACTACTACTACTACTACTACTACTAATGATAATGATAATAATAATAATAATAATAATAATAATAATAATAATAATAATAATAATAATAATAATAAAGAAATGACAGCAAGACAGTATTCATTTTTCAATTCAAATATTTATTGCAATAAAAATGTATTTCAGTTACAGTGCATAATGACATTTGGTAACTCACTGACAATTTGTATTTGTGAGGCAGGAACATCAAATTGTTTTAATAATCCCGTAATATAGGAAATGCAGAAAACAGCCAGGACAAATGCCTGGACTAAACGTACATTTTTCTGGCCACTCGAACTCACGGACACGGCGAGGAGATGACGAGGAACTGCTTGAAAGCGGACGTCTGCCTTGCAGAATGGACACAGGCTCTAGAATGAGAAAAATGTTGCATCAGTACATGGATTATCCGTTACTCTTAACAACGTTTTTTCTCATCACGGCGATTTCACCAACATAAACAGATATATTTTTAAACGGCTAAAAAAGTGGAGTAATAATAATACCGTAATTAAAAAGAAAAATCCTGTTCAGTGTAGCACCGTTCTATTGTTAGGTCAGCTGCAACTTGTGGCAGAAGCCATGAGGACCCACGTGCAGAAACCGGTGGAGAAAAAAAAAGTCAAAGTCAAGGACTAAATAAAAAAAAATGTCACTGTCTCTCTCACGAGCAGTGCTGTCATTCAAATTTCAGCACTGACACAGCGGACAGCGCGCCTGCATGAAATGCATGCTCCGGAGGCGATCTTTTTTCAGTTAGTTTTGCCTCTTCACAGAGATTTTTCTGTGGAGATTTTTTCTATTTTTTAAACGAGTACGAAAAATACCTGCAGGCTATTCGTGCTAACGTTAGCTACTCCAGGCATAAGTTAGTTCTGCCAGTAAAATCGTGTTGTTTAAACAGGGTTACACAATGCTATGCTCTATAATTTCAGCTAAGCTTGAATGAAAATTGAGCTAGCTAACTGAAAATGAAAAGATTCAACAACTTTGTCCAAACACGGTTCTAAATGACAGAAAATTCAACTGGAAAAAAATCCAAACCTTCTCCTAAGTCCGGAAAAAAAGATAAATTTATGTGAACTTACTCAGTGGACAGCTCCAGACATCAGAGGTGAGCAGGTAGCCTTCCTGTGACTGCTCACACACAAGCTGCAAAAAAACTGTCAACTGTTGATTTTCAAATTTATTTTTCCCACACTTTTCACCTTCCCACAATGCTCTGCTGTTTACAGTAATCCTGTAAAAAAAAAGGGCCTTCTCTTAAAGTGCTGTAATCACATTTTTTTTCTCCCAGATTGCATTGCAGTTTACAGTATGATACTGTATAACAGTTTTACAGTAAAATACTGCTCAGATTTTACTGTAAATTTACAGAAAAGGGTTACAGTGT
>NW_028221133.1:0-4927 GCF_045865225.1 Trachurus japonicus | reverse complement strand
ACTGGTACTAGGCAGTGTTGGGTATAGTTACTTTTGAAAGTAGTTAATTAAGTTACAACGTTACCATCAGTTAAAAGTAATCAGTTACGTTACTGCGTTACCTATGAATAAAAGTAACGCGTTAGAGTACTCATGCGTTACCAAAACTTAAAAGCCTTTTGCAGCGCCTCGCACATGCTGCAACTTAACAGACAGACACACAGCCTCTTTTAAATGCACTGAGTCCTGACGAATAGTCATCCAACCAAATTAACTCTACAGGATAACAATAACAGGAAAGACAGTCAGAAATATGCAACATAGCGTGTTTTTTTGTTTTTTTTGATCGCAGAACTGATCAAAATTCAGGAGTTGCCGTGAATCCCTCTCAGCGGCTTCACTGCTCGATCTGTCTGTCAGTTTGAATGGAGGACTCACGTGTGGAGAGGAGGGAGGCTGGCGAGACGTGAACGTCCTGCCTTGTGTGTAATAAAAGTTTTTTAAAAATGCAGTTGAATGTACTGGTACAGTATGACACTGCTGCTACGGCAGCTATGGAGTAGAGATCCGGGCTGGACCGGGGGAGAACTGAGCTGCCGCTCGCCAAGAGGGAGCTGCTGAAAGCAGCAAGCACTGAGAGTCGGCCCGGGCTGCTTGTTGCTGCTGGAGAAGCAGGTCCGTACGTGGAGCTGATTCATGTAAATGGGCCCTTAAATTGGATGTGGATTTTTTTTGCGGTCGATAGAAGCTTATCACCAACGCAGAGTGTTTTTACCGTTATGTTCTTGTCCTTTTCGCCGGCGAATTGAAACGCACACACACAGGCAACGTAGGTCGGCAGGACACAGACGCATCACAGCGCTGCGCCTCGGCTGACACATCCGCAGGTTGCACAGTAGTCTGTCTGACAAAAAGCAGGCTGCAGTCGGGATTTTCATTTCCTTATCCGGCGAAAAGTAACGGATTACTTTAAAAAAAAAATAACTAAGTTACTGATTGCTCAACTCACGAAACTAACGCGTTACGTTACACGTTACTCGAAAAAAGTAATTAAAGTACTCTAACGCGTTACTTTGTAACGCGTTACCCACAACACTGGTACTAGGTAGGGGTGGGATTATGCAAATTTGAATCCTTGTTACATCACTGGAAGACAACTGAGGGAACAGCTCGTAAAACCCAAGGGGGCAGTTGTCGGTCTGAGAAGTGAAGCTCACTTCCGCGTTCAAAAAACTGCAATCCCCTCGGATTCCTCTGGGGGCTGGTGTCAGAAGGGAGCATTCCCCATAGACCCCCGTGTTAAAATCGCCGACTTTACATCCTCAGTAAACATGTTAAAAGCCTGGTGTCAGAACGTTTTTTCGTCTCAATCGATAGTTTCTACCCCCGCACACACTCTGAGGGGGGTGAATTTTTTTTTAACTCTACAGTTTTACTGTTATTAGGTTAAAATTCTGGCCAATTAGGGCGCGGAAACATTGAGTGACAGGTCCGAGCAGCTCCGGAGACAGGCTGCTTCGAGGCCAGTGGGCGGGTTCTCGGCCGGCCAATCCAACATGGCGCTGTTCAGGCCGCCATATTTGAGTCACAAAAACGACTCCCCAAAACCAATGGGTGACGTCACGGACGCTACGTCCATTCTTTTTACAGTCTATGGTAAAACCACATGGATTTCAACCTTGGGAGCCTGAAAATTATATTTTCTTTTGTCAATTCTCACATTTTGGGGGCCAAAAGTAATATTTTGTTATTGTAATATATTATTTTTACCTTAATTAAACAGCTTTGGAGTAATTGTGATGGTTTAATAAATGGCTTAACTTGTTACGGGAAGAATGGAAGCTCTCTACCTTCCACTTGCGTGACACTTATTGCGTCTCTTCAAGATCAGAGCCTGACCTGGTGTCCCAGCTCTCGTCTCTGCAACACCACGACACAAACGCGCCCCATAACCTGTAATCACTTGTTCTTGACAGATAAGACTATGCAAATATACATGCCGTAACATCGTATATGATATATAATGTTTTCCATCGCTCTATTGATTGATTTCTCGCTGGCTTCGTTGTAAACAAATGAATGCACATGGCCGAGAGGAGGGTTAGCAAAATAGAGGAAAAGCAACTGGAATTGCATAGTTCCTCTTGAAGAGACTGTAGTGTATACCACAAGACCTCAAGAGTTGTCGGAGTTGGAGGAATACTCACTCCCATTGGTCATTTAACTATTCACTGAGATATTTCTCTATTCCTAGATTATGGATTCAGTGATTGGTCATTCCTATAAATTTGGAAGTGACGTCAACCAAAATTCCATTTACGACACTTTGCTAAAAGTGTGAGTAAGATGCTTGATAACTAACTTTCAAGCGCAGCTTTCAGTGAAGATTTTTTTACTCATACTGTAAGTCAACTCTTTGCTGTGTTTTTAGGAGTAATTCCGAGAAACTCGATAAATACAGCCCCAGGCCTATACAGTAGCACACTGACAAAATGAAAAAACAAAACAAAACAAAACAAAAAAACATTTGGATCTGCTTTTTCTGTTTTTCAGCATGAGCAAAATGCATGATGGTATAGAGCCTATGTAAAGTGCTGAAGAAATGAGTCCTAAAACCCTTCGTTGACCCAAGGTATTGGCTTATGAGGACTGGAAAAAGTTGTGTAAGAAACCTCTGTGAGGACTGGAAAAAGATCTGTGCTTTACACAGGCTCAGGAGACTTTCATGTTTTATTCTCCACCATGAAATCCATCAGTAAACACTGCAGTCCTGATTCCTTTAAGCTTTTACATCTGTTAGAAGAAGTTGGGTGATGAAGGCCATGATGCACTCACCAGTCCACCTCTATACTGCAGACTGTTTCTAACATTGAGAGGGCAAAATCCAGCTACAGGTTTAAGTTTAGGGGTGGTGATGCTGAACAGTGTTCTCTAACATCACCATCCTGCTGCTGCTGCTTGTATTGAGGCTCATGCCGTGCCGCACAAACCTCATCAGCGTCGTTAGTTAGCTGCTGTTTGCCTCAGAGTTTATTTGCTGTAATAATCCAAAATCCAGTGTAAATGTCCCATTAGCTTTTTGTTGAGGGAGCCAGCGTGACTGTAATTATCCCTGCAGAACTCAATATCGCTCGGCTCACCACCATTCACGATGCATTGTGGGATACTAGCGAGTGATTTTTTTTTTCCGGTGCAGGCGTTGAGATATTTCACTCTGGATTGACATTTCCATCTGCAGAGCTGTGCCAGGATGAGGAAGCTGAAAATAAACATAGGAGGAAGTTGATCTTCGGGGGGGTCGGTTGCGGACAGAACACTCTACGCCTGCAGAAGGCCCTTTATGAAAAAGGTGGCTCAGTGAATGTGCAGCAGTACATCGCTGTGGACTACTGTAGTTGGCCTGCACCCACATCTCTGCACCTGCCTTGTTAGATCAGGAGGAGTAGGATGAAGGAGAATGTATTGTTACTTCACTTAGCAACAGCTTCTGTGCATTCAGCTGTGTTCTGTTTTTGTTGTATAGAAGTGTTGGGCTGTTTCATTTATGTAATGTGTTGTTTTGTTTTGTCCATTTCTTTATTTAACCATGTTAAAAACCTGTTGAGATTTAAAAAACCTCTTTAACAAGAGCGACCTGGCTAAGAGAGCAGTGCACAAACAACTCTGCATAGATTTACACAACCAACATTGTGAAGTTATCCCACATTTGTTCATTTCATAGCGACCTCTCGTGGTAGCAATCCCCCCTGTATGTTATTTGGGGCGGATCATGTATTAACCTGCAGGATCTTCTTTTGTATGGATGCCATTGTTTTCACTAGTGAAGCTGAGCTGGTGAGTTAAGAGATGTATTGTTAGGGTGAAAATTGTCTTAACATTGAATGTTTGCCTTTTACTAACTGAAGTTGATATTGTGCCTTACTGATTAATAAATAAAACAGAACACCAATGTTTTACTGACTGATGAAATAAACCTGAACCTGTGTCTCTACACTGGAGACTGCAAAGCTGCACACAGTTACCTCATCACCAGAACTAACACTGAACATATATTCTCCACTTTGACATTACTGATCAACACTGAATATATCTCACTGATGATTGTTTTATTAGACTGAGCACTTACTCATTTTACCCAATTAAACAAGTTAATCCTGCGTGGTGTGAAACATTTGCCTTTATGTACCTGTTTATGCGTTCACTTTAAGTAGTAGTAAAGTTTAGTCTCATGTTTTAACTAACCTATCGTGTCTTATATTTTTGACTAACCCCCTGAGTTTAAAGCAAACCATATAGATTTGTGTTCAGCTTAATTCATAATGCAATGAATGCCAGTAACCTGTTTGATCATTCAGAGGTAAACTGAGGGCACACAGAGCCACAGTGAAAGCAAAACATCTCCAAGGCCGAAGGGAGGAGAGGATGAGAGGCCTGTGGCCTGCTGAATGAAGCATTGTGAGGAAGAGTTTTAATGGTCTGTATTATCTGCCCTGACCCCTCAGACACCTGGGTGGAGAGTTATGTCAGTGTAGGGAGGGCTTTGTTGTGTTTCAGGCCCAGAGGTCCGTGTGCTGGGAAGATGGGACCAACATGTGCCAGCCAGAGGGCACCAACGAAGGGAGGGCTAAGTTTAAACCACAGCCACTCCCCACCTGTTTCTGACCAATAAGGATTAATTACACACACATAGTGCGAATTTATTAAAATTAATGTAACGCCTTTGTCTTGGCCAGATGCAAATTGCAATGTGTTGCAAGAATTCTCGCTCTCTTGGGATGGTGGTTGCAGCTAACTGCTTGCAGACTGCGATTTCCTGAACAGGAGAGTTTCTTGTATCTGATTCCTTTGATGATCCAATTTAATAAATTGTTGACCGGAACGTCGTTGCTTGTCCTCTCTTGGAATAAACGAACACGAATGTCAGTTTTCCTGTTTTTATCCTGACAGT
>NW_028221132.1:0-19954 GCF_045865225.1 Trachurus japonicus | reverse complement strand
TTCCACAGATTCCTTAGGCAAGGCAAGGCATCTTTATTTATATAGTGCATTTCATACCAAGGCAACTCAATGTGCTTTACGTAAAGACAAAACGTTAAAAAAAGAAGCATAAGACAGAATAAAAACAAACAAAACACTAAAAACAGAGTTAAAAGCAAGAGCAAATAAAAGTAAAATTAAAGCCGCAAGCGGCGATGACGGGCCCTCGCTCACCAACCTGATCTCACAGAAATGCGTGAAATGACCACGAACACCTAGTACCAGATTCCGTGCTCCTTTCACGTAATGTGTTATATTACGTGAAAGAAGCACGGAAACAGTCTCCACTGAAAGCCAATGAGTCCAAATTCCGTGAGATGGCCACGCAAACCGTGTCGTGGTGGATGCACGCATTTTCAGCTTCAAAGACAACACCCCCAGTGGGTCAACAGCCTGACGAACGGTCACTGTCCCTCCTCGTCACATGCTTAGGTGCCCGTTTTTTTTTTTTTTTTTTTTTTTACTTTTCCTTAAAGCTTTATTGAACCTGATGCTGCTGTGTCTGACGTAGTTTACAGCAAGGACGTCCTTTCGGTTATCTATTTATTTATTTATTTAGTGATCATGGTGTTTGGTGCAGAATAATCAATCAATCAATAAATAAATTAGGTCGGAAGCTACGTCAGACCAGGGGGGGGGGGGGCTGTGGATTCTACAGGTGAAGACCACTTCCGCGTTCAAAAAGCTGCTCTGTTTAATCAATATTCTGAAGAAAGATCTGATTATTAGCCATAACGCTGTAACCATCCAAGGAAGACTGTGTAACAATATTATGTGCTTCTGCTGAGTCCAAAAGCCCTGTGTAATATCAACTTTATTTTAAGAAAACACGTTTTGTTTCCAATGTCATATCACGGAGAAGCACTACATTACCCATAATCCTCATATTTATCAGCGACGTGTCTGATTGGTTGAGCTTGCTGTTACCAGCAAATGAAAAAATAAAACAAATTGAGCTTATATTATTTTCTTAGTAACTAAAAGGTCTTAACATCTTTTTTGTTTTCAACATTGAATAAAAAAAACGGTGCTATATTGTTAAAATTCAACAATAAAGTGCATACAAGTTGGCTTGACTTCTTTCTTTTTTTCTTTTTTTTCATAATTTTCACCAGCATCTTTCTGGTCCACATCACATCACATTTAATGTAATTTAATTCAATGAGTGACATTTTATTTTTTATCTGAAAAACATTATTATGAATTCAAGGGTCAGAGGTAACTGATTAGTGTTAAATTTAACCTTTTTGACCCTGTTTCCTTGAATAAATCACTAAGACTTTGATGCGGGAAGCTGAGATTTTGATTTGATTTTGTTCAGAGCACTAGGGACAAAGTTTCTGTAGAATTTCAGACCTGTCGGACGTCCAGAAGGGTCACAGCTGACCGTCCAGGCTCGTTTCTCGGCCTTCAAAGCCTAGATTTAGAAGCCTTTTGTCTAATAACGTTATACATCCTTGGGGTTATAAGGCTGAAAGTTTCATGTATTTGTCCGGGGCCTAAGGCCACCCACCATGTGCAATTTCAAACCCGTGCGACCTTCACAAGTGTCAAAGGTCACTGATTTGTGACCTTTTTGACCCCGTTTCCTTGAATAAAACACCAAGACTTTGATGCGGGAAGCTGAGATTTTGATAGGTTGTCCAGAATGTCTAGTAGATTGTGTGTGCAAAGATTCAGAGCTCTGTGACATTCAGAAGGGTCACAAATAGCCAAAAAGCAATGCTGCTTTCTCTGACCTCTTATTAAAGGAGAAATGTTGCAATTCTTTAATAGCTTCCAGATGCTTTGGCCTATCAGGCTGAATTTTTAGCTAAAGGAGCTGGTGTACGATCAGGAAGTAGAGGAGCTGTGCATAAAGCCAATTGGTAAGTGTCAAAGGTCACAGGGGTCAAACATCAAAGTGAATCCAGCCATTCCTGCTTTTTCTCAACAAAACATACACGCTTTAAGTTATCATCATGAAATATAAATATGTTCTATATCAGAGAGTCCTCTATCAGAATATTTTGGTCCCGTTGCTCTAGGGGCCCCGGGGGGCCACTTGGCTTTCCCATGCTCCCACAGAGTTGGGCCTCGGGGTGATGGTTAAGGGCCTCACCATGAGTCCACAGGCCAAGTTTCAAGTGATTTGGTCGGTTTCTATGGAAACAGCGGCCTCAAGGATACAGAGGAATGCGGCTGTTTGAAGCCCCGCCTCTCGAAAAGTAATGGCTCAATCAGGACCGAACACACATCTACGCGTTCGTCTTGGGCCCCCGAACCATATATTACGAAATCAGAACTGTACGACTTTTGGAAATGTGTTTTGTCTGTTTCGGCTTTTCTGACTCAGTGTCTGTCAGACTTATAGCGTGAGAGACCCTCTTAGTCAGAAAAGCCAAAATAGACAAAACACATTTCCAAAAGTCGTACAGTTCTGATTCCGTAATATATGGTTCGGGGGCCCAAGACGAACGCGTAGATGTGTGTTTGGTCCTGATTGAGCCATTACTTTTCGAGAGGCGGGGCTTCAAACAGCCGCATTCCTCTGTATCCTTGAGGCCGCCGTTTCCATAGAAACCGACCAAATCACTTGAAACTTGGCCTGTGGACTCATGGTGAGGCCCTTAACCATCACCCCGAGGCCCAACTCTGTGGGAGCATGGGAAAGCCAAGTGGCCCCCCGGGGCCCCTAGAGCAACGGGACCAAAATATTCTGATAGAGGACTCTCTGATATAGAACATATTTATATTTCATGATGATAACTTAAAGCGTGTATGTTTTGTTGAGAAAAAGCAGGAATGGCTGGATTCACTTTGATGTTTGACCCCTGTGACCTTTGACACTTACCAATTGGCTTTATGCACAGCTCCCCTACTTCCTGATCGTACACCAGCTCCTTTAGCTAAAAATTCAGCCTGATAGGCCAAAGCATCTGGAAGCTATTAAAGAATTGCAACATTTCTCCTTTAATAAGAGGTCAGAGAAAGCAGCATTGCTCTTTGGCTATTTGTGACCCTTCTGAATGTCACAGAGCTCTGAATCTTTTGCACACACAATCTACTAGACATTCTGGACCACATTTTAAAATCTCAGCTTCCCGCATCAAAGTCTTGGTGTTTTATTCAAGGAAACGGGGTCAAAAAGGTCACAAATCAGTGACCTTTGACACTTGTGAAGGTTGCACGGGTTTGAAATTGCACATGGTGGGTGGCCTTAGGCCCCCGGACAAATACATGAAACTTTCAGCCTTATAACCCCAAGGATGTATAACGTTATTAGACAAAAGGCTTCTAAATCTAGGCTTTGAAGGCCGAGAAACGAGCCTGGACGGTCAGCTGTGACCCTTCTGGAGGTCCGACCGGTCTGAAATTCTACAGAAACTTTGTCCCTAGTGCTCTGAACAAAATCAAATCAAAATCTCAGCTTCCCGCATCAAAGTCTTAGTGATTTATACAAGGAAACAGGGTCAAAAAGGTTAAATTTAACACTAATCAGTTACATCTGACCCTTGAATTCATAATAATGTTTTTCAGATAAAAAATAAAATGTCACTCATTGAATTAAATTACATTAAATGTGATGTGATGTGGACCAGAAAGATGCTGGTGAAAATTATGAAAAAAAAGAAAAAAAGAAAGAAGTCAAGCCAACTTGTATGCACTTTATTGTTGAATTTTAACAATATAGCACCGTTTTTTTTATTCAATGTTGAAAACAAAAAAGATGTTAAGACCTTTTATTTACTAAGAAAATAATATAAGCTCAATTTGTTTTATTTTTTCATTTGCTGGTAACAGCAAGCTCAACCAATCAGACACGTCGCTGATAAATATGAGGATTATGGGTAATGTAGTGCTTCTCCGTGATATGACATTGGAAACAAAACGTGTTTTCTTAAAATAAAGTTGATATTACACAGGGCTTTTGGACTCAGCAGAAGCACATAATATTGTTACACAGTCTTCCTTGGATGGTTACAGCGTTATGGCTAATAATCAGATCTTTCTTCAGAATATTGATTAAACAGAGCAGCTTTTTGAACGCGGAAGTGGTCTTCACCTGTAGAATCCACCCCCCCGGTCTGACGTAGCTTCCGACCTAATTTATTTATTTATTGATTGATTATTCTGCACCAAACACCATGATCACTAAATAAATAAATAAATAGATAACCGAAAGGACGTCCTTGCTGTAAACTACGT
Organism: Trachurus japonicus; assembly: GCF_045865225.1. Taxonomy (NCBI): domain Eukaryota; kingdom Metazoa; phylum Chordata; class Actinopteri; order Carangiformes; family Carangidae; genus Trachurus; species Trachurus japonicus. The sequence goes on along the minus strand of NW_028221132.1, from coordinate 15,727 downwards.
CAGACACAGCAGCATCAGGTTCAATAAAGCTTTAAGGAAAAGTAAAAAAAAACAACAAAAAAAAACGGGCACCTAAGCATGTGACGAGGAGGGACAGTGACCGTTCGTCAGGCTGTTGACCCACTGGGGGTGTTGTCTTTGAAGCTGAAAATGCGTGCATCCACCACGACACGGTTTGCGTGGCCATCTCACGGAATTTGGACTCATTGGCTTTCAGTGGAGACTGTTTCCGTGCTTCTTTCACGTAATTTAACACATTACGTGAAAGGAGCACGGAATCTGGTACTAGGTGTTCGTGGTCATTTCACGCATTTCTGTGAGATCAGGTTGCGCTCACCCATGCCACCGCGGGGCCTGAGGCACGCCGGGGCTGTGGCGTGAAGGTGAAAGGGTGAAAAAACCTGAGAGGAGGCAAAAAAAGCAATTTTTCGTTCATCCACCAGGGGGCAATCACCGCATGTGGTCTGGTGCGTTCAGGGGCCGCCCCTCATCACTCATGTGAAGTTTGGAGTGAATCGGACAAAGCATGAGTGAGTTATGAGCAGTTAAAGGTTCGTCCACCAGGGGGCAGTAATGGGATGCGTGCAGGTGCGTTCAGGGTCAGTCCCTCATCACACATGTGAAGTTTCGTGTAAATCGGACAAAGCATGAAGGAGTTATGAGCAGTTAATGGTTCATCCACTAGGGGGCAGTAATGGGATGCGTGCAGGTGTGTTCAGGGTCAGTCCCTCATCACACATGTGAAGTTTCGTGGAAATCGGACAATGTTGATGTAAAATATGCCACTTCCTGTTTCCACTAGGGGGCTACATGAGTGAGATCGCCTATGAGCATATGGAGACGTTGAGGTCATGACCCTGGACCTGTGTACCAATTTTCATGTTGATACGAGTTCAATAAAGCCATCCAAAGGGCAAACGTATTGTCATGGCGAGGAATGGTCGCCGCGTCGCCACACGGACGCCATTACTCGTAGCTTCACAGCGTTCATGATGGAGCTTCACCAACTGGTTCTGCATGTATTAGAAGTGGAATGAAGTTGATGGGGCAAAGTATGTACATTTTCCAAATTTTAGTCCACTTCCTGTTACCACCGGGGGGCGCTATGAGTTACGTGGGAAGTTAATATATCGGGACGTTCAGGGCGGAGCCATCATCATGTCCAGCAAGTTTGAAGTTGATTGGATGAAGTATGTGGGCGTGAGAGCCACTCGTATGGACATGGCGAGCACGCCAAAGTGAATTGAGCGCTGGCAGCCACGCCCTTTGACCTACGGACTCACGGAGCACAAGATAAGCTCAGCTAGGTCTGGAGATGTGGTATACCTAATTTGAACTTGATCGGGCAAACGCTCTGGGAGGAGTTAATTTTAGGCGGGAAAAATCAAAACCAAAATGGCCGACTTCCTGTTGTGTTGAGGTCATGAGGTCAAGAGGATTTTTTGTATATCTGGGTATAATACATATGTCTACCGAATTTTGTGTGTGTATGACAAAGTAAGACGATGGCGATGCCATTGACACGTGTTTGTAGGGGGCGCTATTCAGCCATTTGGCCACGCCCATTTCCAACGACTTTAAAATATCAAATTTTTCGCGAGGCCTGATGTGCATGCCAAAATTCACGCGTTTTGGGGCATGTTGAGGCCCCCAAAAATGCGATTTTAGGGAGAATATAATAATAATAAACATAGCAATTACAATAGGGCTTTCGCTGGGCGACTTGCAGTCGCCGCTCGGGCCCTAATAAAAGAAAATAGATAAAGTTTTAAGTTCTCAGCTATAAGCACGTGAAAAGAGAAATGTTTTGACTTCATCATTTCACACAACAGGTGTAGAACCACAGAGCTGCTGCAGGAGGATTAAAGTAAAAAATGAATACATTAAAAAAAGGAAAGAAAGAAAGGTTTTCTTTGGAAGAAAAGATGTGTAGGACTGTTTGACCTTGGAGGTGAATAACTGAATGACTTTTGATTTCACCGTGTACTGAGCTTTACTCTGTTAAAACGTAGAAATAATTTTAGGAAACAAACAAAGAGCCAGCAAGAGAAAATACGACTCTTATTGTATCGGGAATGCAGCGACCTTCCTTATGATTAAATTAAATGTCTTCCGGTTGAGACAGCTTTTTGATCTATTCAGGAGTGAATTTATCTCACGACAGTTTTCAAATGGAAAAAACAAACAAAACCAAAACACGATGTCCAGTGTGACCCCGATTCACAGCTCTGATGAAAACTGAACATTTACTACGACTGTTACTGTAGTTCTCCTAGTTCACAAGAACCAGCAGAAAATCCTGGCTGCTCTTTGTCTAATATGCTCCCTGCTAGTATAACTACTAATAAATAATAGGTTAGGCAGCTTTAGAGCAGCACAAAAAGAAATTAAATACAGATACAGATTTTAAAAAAAGAAAAAGAAAGAAAAGATTTACACAAGCTATATATGCAATTATGCTTGGATCAATAATTTCTTCTTGTTTTTAATTATTTATGATTTTCAGAAGTGACATCATCAACATTATCGTCTTTATTTATTGGGAAATGGCTCCAAAAAACTTCACAGTGGATGCTGCTCGTCCTCGGTGTTGTTGAAGTCGATCTTTTGAGCAGGTGTCGAGAAAATCGAAGGACAAAGAGATTAAAAGATTTCCCCATTCATTAGCTAGACATTTACCATATTAACACATTTATCCGTGTTGTATGGTTTTTTTTTTAGAAATAACAATTAGTATTACATAGATAGAAATGACAGCAGGGCTGGTCAGAACAGTTCCCTCAAATGTCTGCAGAGTGAACTTTCTCTTTCCTTCAGGGTTTTATCTTCCTCTCTGAGCCAGTGGAGAGGAGAGTGCGTTATAATCACAGCCTAATGACAGATAATCTCAAGAACACTAAACGACTTTAATCCCAGTCTAATGACAGATAATACCACCGCACTCCCACTGTGTGTGTGTGTGTGTGTGTGCTTTTGCATTCACATTTGCATTTGTGCCCACATCCCCTGGGTGTTTAAATGGTAGTGACTCACACTGGTCCCCATGAGTCACCTCGCTCCCACTGAGGCTAATAAAATCTAAACTTTGTCCTCAGTTTACTTTCTCTCTGTCTCTTCTTTCAGACGGAGGAGGTAGATCCTCCTGTCTGAAGGTCAGAGAGTCGTCTAGGTCAGTGGTTCTTAACCATAGGGCCGCGGCCCACGCTTGGGCCCCCAGCACCCCCCAGAGGGCCGCAAAAAACTTTCAGTTTTGCACCTGTGGCCGCGAGGGCCGCGGACTGCATAGATCAGCATGTCCAAAGTCGGCCCGCGTCTCTGGCCTCCAAACAGGCTGAATGACAAGAGGGAGTGAAGCCTCTTGTCAGTCATCCAGGATCTTTGTCTCTGTGGGGGGAGGCGGGGCCGCTACCATACACACAGTGCTGCATGTGAGCCTTTGAGGAGCAACGCTAGGTAACGTCAGTGTAGCCAACTTGGTGACTTTCCAAACCCTCTGAACGACTTTCTTTTAGTCAAAAGCCACTAGCGACAAATCTAGCGACTTTTCCGGTGCTGTTACAAACGTTTCTGGTTTGGAGACTCGGACGTGAAAGCACGTCGTCATCACTGTTGTTTTCACCGAGCAGCGCTGCTGCTGTGAGCCCCCCGCCCCCGTCCCTACAGCCCCCACCGGCGGTGTCACGGAGCTGTCCGTGGTCCATGTTCTTATGAGCTGTCCCCACTACCCGCTCCACGCCGCTGACACCCCCACCACACCCGTCTTTAGAGCGACATACACAGCCTCAGCTCACTACTCACCTCATCTACTGTGATGACACACGGTCAATAACTATCTATTGAAGTGCTATTTTGTTGAGACTTGATAAAAACATTTTTTGATTTTTGAAAAAAATAAAAATAAAAATAAATTCCAGACAAAATTTTCTTCATTTTATGTGGTCTTCAAATATGAAAAGCAGAGTGATTTTGGTAAAAACTTGTTTAGATTTGTTTATCTGTGAAGAAATGAAAAGAGTGCCATTTGCAATAAAAAAGTATTAAATTGTTAATTATATATATATTTATTTATTTAATGGGCCCCTGGCCACTTTGTACTATAAAAATTGGGCCTCAAGGTCAAAAAGGTTAAGAACCCCTGGTCTAGGTGATGGAGGAGGTAGATCCTCCTGTCTGAAGGTCAGAGAGTCGGCATGGTGATGGAGGCGGAGGTGCTGTTTCCTCCATATTGTGACGGGTTCTGTGGTTAAGCTTTAGAAGAGCAGACACCCACCGACAGCTCATCATATCTGTTTGCCTTGAACCTGGCGACCAGTCTTGGCTAATTACGCTCAGCGCTGAAGGAACAGTTTGATTATTAGGCCGCTGCTGCTGCCTGTGGAGAGGTTTAATGTTAAACTTTAGCTCAGTGAATTATTGAGATGCTGTAGGCCGGACGGTTGAAAATCAGAGGCTGTGATGATGACTCACATCAATGAAGGCAGCTGGACGGACGCCTTAAGACAATGTTGGTTATTTAAGCCGTGGTGGGAGCTCTGGGGGAATATTAGAGGTGTTTGACTAAGTATCAGAGCTCATGAAGAATCCCTCGTCTCTTCTTGGGATTAATCTGGTGAAGAAAACGCTGAGGAGGGTGTGAATTCAGGAATCTGTAATTTTCAAGGTACCAGTAGAGGGGGCGTGGCCTGGTGAGCAGTGGCTCATTTGCATTTAAAGGGACAGGCACTGAAACCAGTTGTTCTGAACAGGGCTGTTTTGAGAGGATGAAAAGAGCTGTGATGTTTGATCCTTGGGGGATTTTGACCAAAGCATGTGACAGACATGTCTTTAAGACACCTGGGAACTATTTTAATCTGTGAAAAAGGAACAGAATATGTCTCCTTTAAGAGACTATTTCAAAATGAACTGTGTCTTTGGTTTTACTCTTAATACAGGTACCCTAAAACACCAAATAAAGGCCCGGGCGTTTATTTGCTTAAATCGCTCAAATCAACAGGCGTTTATTAGGGACCTGCGTTTATTAATAGTGTTCAACCTGGACCTCCTTCTGGGGAAAGAGGCTTCACTCTGAGGCGGCAGGCGGCGGTGGAATGATACGTGCGTTTCTCAAGGCATTACTGTAAATACGGCCAGGGCGGACTCGTTCTCTGTCTCGCTGACCTCCGCGGTCCTGGCCCGCACAGGTACCAGGAGACTGAGACCCCCGTCATGTCGGTCCTCCGCCCTCTCTGATCCGCCGCAAGTTGCAAAAACCCCGCGGACGCCCAGTCTCTCCACTCCTCTCCCACACTTCAGCACCTGTGTTGGCTCGCACCACCGTCCTTTTTTTTTTTGATTGAATGAATGAAGTAGGCCTATACGCAACGTATAGCCTAACTAAATACGCGTATGAGTAATCAGAGAACAGAAGGCTGTTTACGCTACTTTTAAAAGTCATTTAAAACGAGGAGCGAGCCGAGCCGAGCTGAGCCGACACTGTGCAGCCCAGGACAGGAGCTGAAGTGCGGCTGAGAGGAGTGGACAGACCGGGCAGGAGCAACCAGCTGACGTCTCGTCGGTCCTCGGCCGTCTTTAATGTCTAGAGACACCCGCTATATTTGCATAGAATATTTTTTGGCAACCAGAAAAACAATATTTGACCCGGCGTTTATTTGGGATGGGCGTTTAATATAAAAAAATATTTTGCTACACCCGGCGGTTAATTGGGACCGGCGGCAATTTGGGACTCGGCCATTATTTGAAGTTTTACGGTGTTTAAAGGGATAGTTTAACATTTTGGCAAATTGGCCCATTGCCATAATTGCTATAGTCATAGCAGTAGGTTCATTACCTTTAATTGTAGGTGTAAGCTATTTTCAGTACGGCGGAGCGCAGCAGCTGGCTGCTCAGAGCTACTCTATGGAGGCTAAGGGAATTTCTTGGTTTCCCTCATTAAACTCATCAAATACAAAATCCCAAAACTCCACAGCGCTTTTGTAGACAAGTTGTGACCTGCACAACCACCACGCTATGAGATAATGACGGAACGATACGAAACGGAGCCGTTTTTGAGGTAAATTCATACAAAACCGCTGATGCGCGTTGCGTTCAGGGACAGTTTTTCAGCAAGCAGTCTCCGTATTTACCCTGTATTTACCTCGAAAACGGCTCCGTTTCGTATCGCTCCGTTATTATCTCATAGCGTGGTGGTTGTGCAGGTCACAACTTGTCTACAAAAGCGCTGTGGAGTTTTGGGATGTTGAATTTGATGAGTTTAATGAGGGAAACCAAGAAATTCCCTTAGCCTCCATAGCATAGCTCTGAGCAGCCAGCTGCTGCGCTCCGCCGTACTGAAAATAGCTTACACCTACAATTAAAGGTAATGAACCTACTGCTATGACTATAGCGATTATGGCAATGGGCCAATTTGCCAAAATGTTGAACTATCCCTTTAAGTAAAATTAACACTTTTTGTTTTATTCTGTAATCCACTGACAACATTTCTACCAAATTCGAAATAAATTGTCATTTAGAGCAGTTATTTGAAAAAAAATACAACTGGTCAAAACAACAAAACGTTAGCCTCATAGCATAATTGCCTAAGTCATTTTTTGGCCAAATTGAGATATCTGCCTAACTTTCCTCTCCTACCACTGCTGCATCACCTTGCCTTATTGGCTATGTCCTCAACCAATCAGGCAGATAGTGATTTTGGACTCTAAGGGCCCTAGTTTGCTGGCGCAGCGCAGGTGGCGCAAGGTAGCGCAGCCGGTCTAATGCAAGTTTCGACCAGCGCAGCCTAGCGCAAAGTCAGATTGGAAGATTGGCAGATCGCGCTGCGCTGAGATAGGCGTGGCCGCGCAGCAGGGGGAGGCGTCACAGATTCAGCTTGGTGCAGTGGAAGTTTTGTGCGAAAATGTCCCGCCGAGGTTGCGCTGAAAGCTCGCCACCTCCAACCAGGTCTACTCTCAGGGCGGAGACCAGGTCTACTCTCAGCGCAGAGCGAAGCGCAGCAGGTGCAGTGGAAGTTTGGCTGACTGACCTGCAGTGCACACACGTCACCAAGACCTCACAGGCAGATCTCCACAGTTCCAGACACATTTCAATGCAATAAATATCCACAATAACCACTATTTAATGCAACTAATGGAATCAACACGTGAATTTATATCTATATAGATTGTCCGTCACATCTGACGTCAGATCAAAGCAGAGATCAAAGGCTGTGGCACGCGCAATGGAAACTCCACCTGAATTAACACAGCAGGGACGAACTGGCACTGAATAGCAGCTGTGGATGTCCCAAAAGCAGGACTGAGGGTGGATGACTGCATGTCGCTGCCGTGTTGAGATACCACTCTGCCCTTGTGATGATCGCTGTATTTATTTATTTACTTATTAATTCATTAGCAGAGAGCGACCGCATCACGCAGCCGTAATGAAAAACAAAACACAAATCATCATCTCTCTTAGTCCACCACAACAGCCTCGGTATCAGATAGTCAGTATATAGCCTACTACAGTATACTCAGCATCTCTATCACAGAGAAAAAAGAAAAAAAGAGACGGACAGAGAGAGAGAGAGAGAGGAGGACAGAGAGAGAGAGAGAGGGAGAGAGAGAGCGCACGTCCTTTACGCTGATTTCATCCACATGGTCCTTGTTTATGTTGTGATTAGTGTACACCTGTCATCTTGCTTACATAGGGTTTGAATAAATGTGAGTTTCTTTATTAGTTTATTAGTTGTTGTTTCTTACATTGGGCAGGGGTTCTCAGTATATCAGATCAATCCTGGTTAAGTATATTAGTAAACTCATTATTGGTCACTCTGAGCTCGGACCTCCGGACCAAAACAGCTGTTTCCTCCTGGGAGAGGTTCGGCCTCTGGCGTCGCTGTCTCCTCCGTCCATGTCCAAGTATAAAATGACAAACTTGCAGCGCGCATCACCCGCCGCGCAGTTAAAGGTGAGGAGAGGAGCTCCTTTGATTGGTGAAGATCTGACTCGGCTGTGTCAAACCCACTCCACGCCTTTCTCTCCTCCTCCTGTCTCCCTCCCGCCCTGTCTCCTCCCTCTTCGCCGTTTGCGCCGGTGGGAGGGACGAGGGGAGGGGCTGCGCTGGTCTAAGTCTGACTGCGCGGCCCACCAATCTTGCGAAATGGACCTGGGCCACACCCCGTTGGCGTGGCGAAGCTGCGATGCACTTAGACTTCGCTCGGTCGACGAAACTAGGGCCCTAAAAGTGTTCTAAGTCATCTTTTTGACTTTGCTTGCTAGAAATTGTGTTTTTTCTTTTTTTTCCCGAAAATTTTCAAATATGACTTAGGCAATTATGCTATGAGGCTAACGAAAAAATATGCAGTGTCTTCAGACCTTGAATAACCTACAATTTGTAATCGCAGCAGTGGTTTTTACTCTTCCTTAAAGCAGAAGTCAGGTGAATGTTTGTGTTAATCTAAGTCTTAAATAGTTGTATCTTCCGACAGCAATCACTTCTATAGAGTGTTTGGTCTGAAACACGGGTCTGTCAGTCACTCTGCTCTGCTCTGAGCCCAGGAGAAAACTTTCCTTGTATCCTACAACCTTTATCCAATGAGGAGAGAGAACGGCATAAAGGGGCAGTCCTCTCTGTGTGTGCAGCCAAGGGATGCGCCTGAATGTGGTGACGTAGGGACGAGGGTGGGGGCTGCTAACTCCATCTGCTGACAGGAAGTTAGCCAAAACCACCGGATCGCTTACTTCTGCTTTAAATAAGATTTGGTTCAGGTGATCACCATCAGCTGTAGTGTGTAAAAGTAGAATGAGATGTGCTTCTGTTGGAGTTCAATCGAGCGGCTGCCAAACAAGTAGAGAAGCTGATTTATTAAGAACAATTTTGGAGTGGTCGCCTAATTTTTTTCCCCAGAGGTGTGTACTGTATGTACAGTATTACCCTGTAGTGAGCTGGCTGTTTGCGGTGGACACAGAACAGCTTTTGCCGTTTGGTGTGAACGTGTGGTGCAATGCAAACCTCCCTAACCCTTATGATTCATGAGCGGGGTGGAGGGTGGAGGAAAGGGGAAGTCGCTGAGGGTAAAATCCCCCCGCTTCATATTTCTTCTTTAGTGTCATTTATGGAAATGTGTGCAGGCAAAGTGGAGCCATGATGGGATGTGATGAAGTCAAGGTTACGGCCCCGGCGTGGGGCCACCAGCCATGAATCTGGGGTTATTAACCCGGGAGCAGGTAGTTAAGTGAGGAGCTGACAGAGGACTGAGGACTGCAGTCCATCCATTTGAGATCAGGACCTACTGCTGCTGGACTGCTGGATTGGTTCAAGGCCGTCCCCACAAGAAGTAGAAAACAAAGAAAAACACGCACTCTCCAACAAAACTCTCAGGAACAAACTAAAGAGGTGCACGGCCAAAAGATCAACTTAAAGAAACAGAAAAAAGGCCAGCAGCACTCGTGTCCTTCTCATTGTCCTTTATTACATACTGCGTCGGCGCTTAACATACACAGACCGGTTTCGACAACGTCTTCCTCAGTGTGCAAAATTCAACAGGAAGTGATGCATTTAAATACTCACAGGTGTGGTTAATCACTTGATTGATCAGTATTAATATTCGAGAAAAATAACAAATTACAGAAATATCATAGGTAAATCCACAGGTAAATAGACCAATTAAAAAATCTTCCCCACAAGAAGAACAAGCCTGACCGCCCCCCCCAAAAAAAATATCTATGAAGCCATTCATCATGTGAGGTTGTCATCATCATCATCATCATCATCATCATCATCATCATCATCATCATCATCATCATCATCATCATCATCATCATCATCACAGAGGACTTGTTGTCGCTTCAGATCTCAGCTCTCATGATGCTCCATCATTTTGTGACTCAAAGCGTAAATGGGTTTTACACTTGCAGCTCTATTTGCAGCAGCTAACACAGTAGTTATGACCGTCATAATTTCATATTATACCGAGGACATTAAACTTACCAACTGTAACTGCGTTAGTTACCAAGGTCACCATGATCTCTCATTCTCTATTACAGGAGAGATTAGATCTGGACCAGACAGATGCTGCTCACAGAGCAAGGAGCAAACACAGCGTTGTTGTTATGGAGACTGACACACACTGTTCACACACACACAATACAAGATACAATACAAATAGTCAAACCACACATTAACAAAAAACATGGTCATAATGACCAGAGAGAGAGATACGATAGATGTGACGTGATTCGCCAGGAGATAAAACATCGGTTTAACGACAGGACTGGACTCTGTACAGAGCAGCAATAAGGAGCGGTCATTCTCCCGTCTATCAACCCACAAAGACTTTGTCATCTCACTGATTATGAAAGATACGTTGTCAAACTGCAAGTTTTTGGGCACACCTCTTACACCTCTTGTTTTTACATTTTACACCTCTATACAATTTTTATTAATTTTTATCTGTAAATATTAGCATTTTAGCTCAATAGCTTCTCAATAGGTTTAACCAGGTTTTTATTTTGAAAACAGGAAGTCGGTACACGCTGTAGCCGTCTTCTCCATGTGTTGACTGTAAAGCTGAGCAAAAGAAGGCTCGCGCACATCCAGAAGTGCAGCCAGGTGCTGAGTCCAGGGAAACAAATATCAAAAACAAGAAAGGACTCACCACACTGTAGTAGCTACTGTACTGTAGCTCCCAGATATACAAACATGTATTAGAGGACTATAAAAAGGACAACGTTTCGAGCAGTGCGCTCTACATCAGGTCAGATGACCTGACGACCTGACGAGAAGTACAGTTTAATGACAATTGACCTGACGAAGAGCGCACTGCTCGAAACGTTGTCCTTTTTATAGTCCTCTAATATATTTGTGTATATTTGGGAGCTACTACAGTGTTGTTTTTGATTTACTGTAAAGCTGCAATATAAAGAAGAAATGTTGGAGTGGCTTGTGAATGTCTGTCGAACATCCAACTTAAAACTAACTTCTCTATTGTTGTCGCTGCCGCCGCCGCCGCAGAAGCAGCATCAGCAAAAACAACATCCTTCTTCAAACAGATGTTGTTTGTCCTTCTATCAGCATGTGTCACTTTACAAAAGCAAACGTAATGACTCACTGTTAACTGGTTAGTTAACTAGTTATTTAGTTAGCTGGTTAGTTAGTTAGCTGGCTCCTCTGACCGGCTGTGAATTGGTCTACATTAGGACAATAAACTAATATAAAATAAAACATCTCCACCTGCCCCACACCAGACTTCCAATAGTGCTGCACTGGGGTTCAATATCATATTAAAAAGCCCCTGAAATGAGCGTAATTCCTCTTTAATGAACCTGCTGACCAAAGACACAGAGTGGAGTCGGCGTTCGTTAAAGACAGAAGGGGCGAGGCTGGATTTCAAGACGGAGCTCAGTCTGAAGTGAAACAGGAGGAAGAGGAGGATGAAGGAAGGAGGACAGAGAGAGTTGAGAGAAGAGCAGAGAAGAGGAATATAGTATAGTATATATATATATATATATATATATAAAGTAGAAGGAGAGTATAAACTTCAGGGGTCAGGAGTCTGCAGGCTGTCTGCTCGGACTATCCCCGCCATGTTTCTCCAGACTGCCGTGACATTTTCAACTCCCTCTCCCATTTTATCCCTCACTGACTTTCTGTAAGTGTGCATGGAGCGAGGAGAGGAGGAGGAGGAGGAGGAGAGAGGAGGAGGAGGAGGAGGACAGCGAGGTTTGAGAGAAAGTGAGGAACGTAGACAGAAAAGACAGGGAGGGGAACAAGGTGGGGAGAAGAGTAAAAGGCTGCAGACAGACAAGAAGATGAGGATTATAGCGAGAGAGGAGGAATAGGGAAGAGGGGAAGAAAAAAAAGAGGACTGATAAGAAAAGGGTGTCAAGCTAATAGTTTCTCCTGCTGTGACATTCTCCGCTGCCTCGATACAATTTCACCCCCGCAGGCTTTTAGGAGGAAGTGTGAGTGTTTCCATGTTCAGCCCTCAGCCCCAAGAGTCCCCAAGAGTTTCTGCTGCGCTGGGAAATGTTAATGGCTGCCTGCAAAGAAAAGAAAGAAAAAGAGAGAGAGAGAGTTTAGGGAACAGCACTGATTGGTGCCAGTGGTCACTCAACAGCCAGAGCTCCAGTGGAAAGAAACCTGCTGCCCTCATCAAGTGTGTTTGGCGACATTAAAGGGATAGTTCAACATTTAGTCAAATTGGCCCATTGCCATAATCCCTATAGTCATAGCAGTAGGTTTGTTACCTTTAATTGTCGGTGCAAGCTGTTTTTAGAACGGCGGAGCAGAGCCGTGAGCTGCTCAGAGCTACACTACGGAGGCTCATTATGGGATTTCTTGGTTTCCCTCATCAAACTCATCAAATAGGCCTACACAATCCAACAACTCCACAATGCTCTGGTGGACAAGTTGTGAGCTGCACATTCACCACGCTATGAGATAATAACACAACGTGGGAAATTCATGCAAAACCTCTGATGCGCGTTCCTGTTGGGGGCAGTTTTTCATCAACAGTCTCTGTATTTCCCTCTAAAACAACTCTGTGTGGTAACGTTGTGTTATTATCTCATAGCGTGGTGAATGTGCAGGTCACAACTTGTCCACCAGAGCGTTGTGGAGTTGTTGGATTGTGTATTTGATGAGTTTGATGAGGGAAACCAAGAAATCCCATGAGCCTCCGTAGCGTAGCTCTGAGCAGCTCGCGGCTCTGCTCCACCGTTCTAAAAATAGCTTGCACCGACAATTAAAAGTCTGGGCTGCTCAGTGCAATATCATTTCCGATAGCCCTTGATTTTAAGGTTAAAAGAAGTAGCTACAGTTTAACTGAGTCGTGATGACAGTTACATTGTAATGGTTTCAGTGAAAGGGAATATTTCAGCCACATGACTTTTTGAGGTCATTGTGGTAATGATGGTGAGTGGCACTCTCACTTTATAGCTCTGTAATAAAAAGGGCAGGCTAATAAAAGAATAATATCATGTATGAAAATGGTAATTACAGCTACTACACTACATATTGGTAATATTAGGGTTTGGGTTTTGGCTCAGTCATTGATTAGACAAAGGAAAAAGAACAGTTACTCCTCAAAGTCAGATTATATGAGCATAAAAAATGTCTCTTTGTTACCTAGTAGGCTGTCTGTATAATTTCAGTCACATGTTTCATCCTCGACCTCGACTAGATTATTCTATAGGACTCTGGGTGTCATAGTGATGGGAACCATTATGGCTCCTGCTGCCTAGCAACCTTGATTACACATAACTTTTTGGTTATGTAATGTAGTAAGTAAGTTGAGGACAGTAAGTTTTTGCTGTCCTCAGTTTTGTTGCACTGTGACTGAGCTCGAACACAACACGTAGATTTAAAAGAGGCTCTCTGTTGTTGTCGTTGGCCTTCACGGCCCAGCTCTAGTTTTACCTAGATATTATCATTTTTATTAAACGTAGCTATACACACTTTGTTCATTTCCAGCTGCTATGTAAAAGTGTCACCAGGTTCATATCTGTGCTGATGTCCCAGTCTGTAGCTGTTTCTTTTTGTGTAACCGCCGGAGGTTTTCAGGTCTCGACCCGTGATAAATTATAACCCCAGCAACCAAACAGCAAAAAAAAAAATTGACTTTCTGTGAAGTGCATTATCACCAAGGAGATAAAAACACTTCAAGCTCCAGCCAAAGATTAAATTTAAGGCCAGGCAGAGAACAAATGTGTGTGTAATACAATGCTGCCTGCCAATCCTCAACCACCACAATCACCAGAACCAGCGTCTTTCTGAGGCGGTGAAGGAGAGAGTTTCTCAGTCTGGTGTGTTATCAGGTGTAAAGGTTGTGATCCTCTCCTCTTCTTTTTTAAATCCCTCTAAGCTGAACCAGTTCCTGTGTTTTTTATTCAACATTTTCAGATTGGAAACTAAAGTTCTGGAGCTGAAGTTTCTCTTGCACACGGTGTCACATCATCTGGTCAGAGGAGGATGTGGCCGCCGAGCCGTGACAGCAGCAGAGACTCACCAAACGTTTGTCCTGTGTCTGCATCTTGACCTCAGCTTCTCTCTGCTGCTGTGTGAAGGTCCAGTAGTTCTAGTTCAGGTGTTGTACGGAAGATGTTCCTCCTCCTCCTCCACAACAGGGAAAAAAAGGGTAGAAACTCCTCTCTCTGGGTTCGTTAAAGGAATAGAAGTATTCTTTGTGTTTTCCAGCCTCAAGAGCTGTGAGTGTGTGAGAGGCAGCAGAAGACAGAGAACATCAAATTGGCTGCAGAGAAGTTTTCTTTTCTTTTTTTCTTTTTCTTTTTTAAGAGCACTTATCTTCAAATGTCTCCTGAGGGAGTCGGCTGTAAAGTTACACTAAGTAGATGCAGCGACTGCAGCAGCTCCTGTTGTGGTTTAGAGAAGGTGTGAAAGTGCCTTTGGTCACGCTATTCAATTTATCTCTTTGGAGCTTGTGTGTTAGTCTACTTGCCAACAATGAGTACCCGGAAATGTTGAGTACCCCAAAGTTTTATGTTAGAAATATATAGTATGGGTCCCCAGTATTCAGAAACTGCTGGATCCTAACTTATATATATTGGGCAATTAGCATAATTGACATAATTAGCATAAATGAGTAAAATTGCCTATATGGGCAATATTTCAACAAAATTGACTTGGCTGATCTGGGCAATATTGGAGTGGTTTTAGGGGTTATTGATGATGCTGAATCCATTTCTGACATTTTCAAAATTCAAAATGGCTGTCTAAACCGGTGACCAGATTTTGAAATCCATCAAAATCGGCCCACTGGCGGTTAAAATCTGGTCACTTCCGGTTTAGACAGCCATTTTGAATTTTGAAAATGTCAGAAATGGATTCAGCATCATCAATAACCCCTAAAACCACTCCAATATTGCCCAGATCAGCCAAGTCAATTTTGTTGAAATATTGCCCATAAAGGCAATTATGCTAATTTATGCTAATTATGTCTGTTATGCTAATTGATGCTAATTATGTCTGTTATGCTAATTGTCCAATATAATGTGTAAGGGATAATGTATAGTTCGGAGGTTGTTATGGAGAAATAAACCCCGACAGGTTGTATGCATACAACCTGTCGGGGTTTATTTCTCCATAACAACCGACCAACTGTACATTATCCCGCTTATTACACGGTTTACAAGTGAAATAATTAATTTGAAACATAATGTTGACCAAAATACGACTTTCATCGATTTAAAATTGCATTTAGCGAATCTGCAAGACCGGTCACTTCCGCTGTTTTGCCGAGGCTCCTCCCGTTCGTGCATCTGAAGCCTTTGATAATCAATCAGTGGATCGATGGATTACCATACACGTGTTAAGATGTGTGTATTGTGTGTAGTCGTATCTGTCATAAACAAGAGATTAACTTTACTGTTACGGTGCGTTTGTGTCGCGGAGTCGCGGTGCCACCGAGAGGAGAGGAGAGCTGTGACACCGGGTCAGGCTCTGATCAGCAGGTTTGGTTTCCAGCAGCGATGTGGAAGGAGCCTCCACTCTCCTTGTAACAAGTTACAAATCATTTATCTCTAACATCACTATTAGTCCCAAGCTGTTTAATGACGGTAAAAATGAAACACAAGGTAAATATCCTGCATAGTTTCTCTTTTCTGTGCTGCGGTGATCAGAGCGGCGTCCCTAGCAACGGTCTGTTATACATGACGACGGTCCGTTATACAGAAATAACAGACCGCAGAACGCAGCGCTGGACCAATCAGAGAGCAGCATTCAATAGAGCCGTGTA